>NW_018742528.1:0-17995 GCF_001683475.1 Chenopodium quinoa | reverse complement strand
TAGCTTTGTTTGAATGTGTTTGACTTTCATTTGATTCAATTAGCTTTGTAGAATGTATTTGACATTCATTTAATTAAAATAGCTTTGTTTGAATACGTTTGACTTTCATTTGATTCAATTAGCTTTGTTTGAATGTGTTTGACATTTAGTTGATTCAATTAGCTTTGTAGAATGTATTTGACTTTCATTTGATTCAAATAGCTTTGTTTTGAATGTGTTTGAATTTCATTTAGATCAATTTGCTTTGTAGAATGCATTTCACTTTCATTTGATTTATATAGCTTTGTTTGAATGTGTTTGACTTTCATTTAAATTAAAAAGCTTTTTTTGAATGTGTTTTGACATTCATTTGATTTAAAAAGGCTTTGTTTGAATGTGTTTGACTTTCATTAAATTAAAAAGCTTTTTTTGAATGTGTCTGACTTTCATTTGATTTAAAAGGCTTTGTTTGAATGTGTGTGACTTTCATTTGATTCAATTAGCTTTATAGAATGTATTTTACTTTTATTTGATTTATTTAGCTTTGTTTGAATTTATTTGACTCTCCTTTGATTCAAATAGCTTTGTTTGAATGTGTTTGACTTTCATTTGATTCAATTACTTTGTAGAATGTATTTGACTTTCATTTGATTCAAATAGCTTTGTTTGAATGTGTTTGTCTTTCAATTGATTCAATTAGCTTTGTAGAATTGTTTTGACTGTCATTTGATTCAAATTTTTGTTTGAATGTGTTTGAATTTCATTTAGATCAATTTGCTTTGTAGAATGCATTTCACTTTCATTTGATTTTATAGCTTTGTTTGAATGTGCTTGACTTTCATTAAAATTAAAAAGCTTTTTTTGAATGTGTCTGACTTTCATTTGATTTAAAAGGCTTTGTTTGAATGTGTTTGACTTTCATTTGATTCAATTAGCTTTATAGAATGTATTTTACTGTCATTTGATTCAAATAGCTTTGTTTGAATGTGTTTGAATTTCTTTTAATTCAAATAGCTTTGTTTGAATGTGTTTGACTTTCATTTGATTCAATTAGCTTTGTAGAATGTATTTGACTTTCATTTGATTCAAATAGCTTTATTTGAATGTGTTTGACTTTTATTTGATTCAATTAGCTTTGTAGAATGTATTTGACTTTCATTTGATTCAAAATCTTTGTTTGAATGTGTTTCACTTTCATTTGATTCAAATAGCTTTGTTTGAATGTGTTTTGACTTTCATTTGATTCAATTAGCTTTGTAGAATGTATTTGACTTTCATTTGAGTCAAATAACTTTGTTTAACTGTGTTTGACTTTCATTTGTTTCAATTTGCTTTGTAGAATGTATTTGACTTTCATTTTCTTCAAATAGCTTTGTTTTGAATGTGTTTGACTTTCATCTGATTCAATTAGCTTTGTAGAATGTATTTGACTTTCATTTGATTCAAATAGCTTTGTTTGAATGTGTTTGAATTTCATTTAGATCAATTTGCTTTGTAGAATGCATTTCACTTTCATTTGATTTATATAGCTTTGTTTGAATGTGTTTGACTTTCATTAAAATTAAAAAGCTTTTTTTGAATGTGTCTGACTTTCATTTGATTTAAAAGGCTTTGTTTGAATGTGTTTGACTTTCATTTGATTCAATTAGCTTTATAGAATGTATTTTACTGTCATTTGATTCAAATAGCTTTGTTTGAATGTGTTTGAATTTCATTTAATTCAATTTGCATTGTACAATGCATTTCACTTTCATTTGATTTATGTAGCTTTGTTTGAATGTGTTTGACTTTCATTTAAATTAAAAAGCTTTTTTTGAATGTGTTTGACTTTCATTTGATTTAAAAGGCTTTGTTTGATTGTGTTTGACTTTCATTTGATTCAATTAGCTTTGTAGAATGTATTTTACTTTTATTTGATTTAATTAGCTTTGTTTGAATTTATTTGACTTTCCTTTGATTCAAATAGCTTTGTTTTGAATGTGTTTGACTTTCATTTGATTCAATTAGCTTTGTAGAATGTATTTGACTTTCATTTGATTCAGATAGCTTTTTTTTGAATGTGTTTGACTTTCATTTGATTGAATTAGCTTTGTTGAATGTATTTGACTTTCATTTGTTTCAAAATCTTTGTTTGAATGTGTTTGACTTTCATTTGATTCAATTAGCTTTGTTTGAATTTGTTTGACTTTCATTTGATTCAATTAGCTTTGTAGAATGTATTTGACTTTCATTTGAGTCAAATAACTTTGTTTGACTGTGTTTGACTTTCATTTGTTTCAATTTGCTTTGTAGAATGTATTTGACTTTCATTTTATTCAAATAGCTTTGTTTGAATGTGTTTGACTTTCATTTGATTCAATTAGCTTTGTAGAATGTATTTGACATTCATTTAATTAAAATAGCTTTGTTTGAATGTGTTTGACTTTCATTTGATTCAATTAGCTTTGTTTGAATGTGTTTGACTTTCATTTGATTCAATTAGCTTTGTAGAATGTATTTGACTTTCATTTGATTCGAATAGCTTTGTTTGAATACGTTTGACTTTCAATTGATTCAATTAGCTTTGTAGAATGTATTTTACTGTCATTTGATTCAAATAGCTTTGCTTGAATGTGTTTGAATTTCATTTAATTCAATTTGCTTTGTAAAATGCATTTCACTTTCATTTGATTTATATAGCTTTGATTGAAGGTGTTTGACTTTCATTTAAATTAAAAAGCTTTTTTTGAATGTGTTTGACTTTCATTTGATTTAAAAGACTTTGTTTGAATGTGTTTGACTTTCATTTGATTCAATTAGCTTTGTAGAATGTATTTTACTTTTATTTTATTTAATTAGCTTTGTTTGAATTTATTTGACTCTGATTTGATTCAAACAGCTTTGTTTGAATGTGTTTTACTTTCATTTGATTCAATTAGCTTTGTAGAATGTATTTGACTTTTATTTGATTTAATTAGCTTTGTTTGAATGTGTTTGACTTTCATTTGATTCAATTAGCTTAGAAGAATGTATTTGACTTTCATTTGAATCAAATAACTTTGTTTGACTGTGTTTGACTTTCATTTGATTCAATTTGCTTTGTAGAATGTATTTGACTTTCATTTGATTTAAATAGCTTTGTTTGAATGTGTTTGACTTTCAATTGATTCAATTAGCTTTGTAGAATGTGTTTGACTGTCATTTGATTCAAATAGCTTTGTTTGAATGTGTTTGAATTTCATTTAGATCAATTTGCTTTGTAGAATGCATTTCACTTTCATTTCATTTATATAGCTTTGTTTGAATGTGTTTGACTTTCATTAAAATTAAAAAGCTTTTTTTGAATGTGTCTGACTTTCATTTGATTTAAAAGGCTTTGTTTAAATGTGTTTGACTTTCATTTGATTCAATTAGCTTTATAGAATGTATTTCACTTTTATTTGATTTATTTAGCTTTGTTTGAATTTATTTGACTCTCCTTTGATTCATATAGCTTTGTTTGAATGTGTTTGACTTTCATTTGATTCAATTAGCTTTGTAGAATGTATTTGACTTTCATTTGATTCAAATAGCTTTATTTGAATGTGTTTGACTTTTATTTGATTCAATTAGCTTTGTCGAATGTATTTGACTTTCATTTGATTCAAAATCTTTGTTTGAATGTGTTTGACTTTCATTTGATTCCAATAGCTTTGTTTGAATGTGTTTGACTTTCATTTGATTCAATTAGCTTTGTAGAATGTATTTGACTTTCATTTGAGTCAAATAACTTTGTTTAACTGTGTTTGACTTTCATTTGTTTCAATTTGCTTTGTAGAATGTATTTGACTTTCATTTTCTTCAAATAGCTTTGTTTGAATGTGTTTGACTTTCATTTGATTCAATTAGCTTTGTAGAATGTATTTGACATTCATTTAATTAAAATAGCTTTGTTTGAATACGTTTGACTTTCATTTGATTCAATTAGCTTTGTTTGAATGTGTTTGACATTTAGTTGATTCAATTAGCTTTGTAGAATGTATTTGACTTTCATTTGATTCAAATAGCTTTGTTTGAATGTGTTTGACTTTCAATTGATTCAATTAGCTTTGTAGAATGTGTTTGATTGTCATTTGATTCAAATAGCGTTGTTTGAATGTGTTTGAATTTCATTTAGATCAATTTGCTTTGTAGAATGCATTTCACTTTCATTTGATTTATATAGCTTTGTTTGAATGTGTTTGACTTTCATTAAAATTAAAAAGCTTTTTTTGAATGTGTCTGACTTTCATTTGATTTAAAAGGCTTTGTTTGAATGTGTTTGACTTTCATTTGATTCAATTAGCTTTATAGAATGTATTTTACTGTCATTTGATTCAAATAGCTTTGTTTGAATGTGTTTGAATTTTATTTAATTCAATTCGCATTGTAGAATGCATTTCACTTTCATTTGATTTATGTAGCTTTGTTTGAATGTGTTTGACTTTCATTTAAATTAAAAAGCTTTTTTTGAATGTGTTTGACTTTCATTTGATTTAAAAGGCTTTGGTTGATTGTGTTTGACTTTCATTTGATTCAATTAGCTTTGTAGAATGTATTTTACTTTTATTTGATTTAATTAGCTTTGTTTGAATTTATTTGACTCTCCTTTGATTCAAATAGCTTTGTTTGAATGTGTTTGACTTTCATTTGATTCAATTAGCTTTGTAGAATGTATTTGACTTTCATTTGATTCAAATAGCTTTTTTTTGAATGTGTTTGACTTTCATTTGATTGAATTAGCTTTGTTAAATGTATTTGACTTTCATTTTATTCAAAATCTTTGTTTGAATGTGTTTGACTTTCATTTGATTCAAATAGCTTTGTTTGAATGTGTTTGACTTTCATTAGATTCAATTAGCTTTGTCGAATGTATTTGACTTTCATTTGAGTCAAATAACTTTGTTTGACTGTGTTTGACTTTCATTTGTTTCCATTTGCTTTGTAGAATGTATTTGACTTTCATTTTATTCAAATAGCTTTGTTTGAATGTGTTTGACTTTCATTTGATTCAATTAGCTTTGTAGAATGTATTTGACATTCATTTAATTAAAATAGCTTTGTTTGAATGTGTTTGACTTTCATTTGATTCAATTAGCTTTGTTTGAATGTGTTTGACTTTCATTTGATTCAATTAGCTTTGTAGAATGTATTAGACTTTCATTTTATTCGAATAGCTTTGTTTGAATACGTTTGACTTTCAATTGATTCAATTAGCTTTGTAGAATGTATTTTACTGTCATTTGATTCAAATAGCTTTGTTTGAATGTGTTTGAATTTCATTTAATTCAATTTGCTTTGTAAAATGCGTTTCACTTTCATTTGATATATATAGCTTTGATTGAATGTGTTTGACTTTCATTTAAATTAAAAAGCTTTTTTTGAATGTGTTTGACTTTCATTTGATTTAAAAGACTTTGTTTGAATGTGTTTGACTTTCATTTGATTCAATTAGCTTTGTAGAATGTATTTTACTTTTATTTTATTTAATTAGCTTTGTTTGAATTTATTTGACTCTGATTTGATTCAAACAGCTTTGTTTGAATGTGTTTTACTTTCATTTGATTCAATTAGCTTTGTAGAATGTATTTGACTTTTATTTGATTTAATTAGCTTTGTTTGAATGTGTTTGACTTTCATTTGATTCAATTAGCTTAGTAGAATGTATTTGACTTTCATTTGAATCAAATAACTTTGTTTGACTGTGTTTGACTTTCATTTGGTTCAATTTGCTTTGTAGAATGTATTTGACTTTCATTTGATTCAAATAGCTTTGTTTGAATGTGTTTGACTTTCAATTGATTCAATTAGCTTTGAAGAATGTGTTTGACTGTCATTTGATTCAAATAGCTTTGTTTGAATGTGTTTGAATTTCATTTATATCAATTTGCTTTGTAGAATGCATTTCACTTTCATTTGATTTATATAGCTTTGTTTGAATGTGTTTGACTTTCATTAAAATTAAAAAGCTTTTTTTGAATGTGTCTGACTTTCATTTGATTTAAAAGGCTTTGTTTGAATGTGTTTGACTTTCATTTGATTCAATTAGCTTTATAGAATGTATTTTACTTTTATTTGATTTATTTAGCTTTGTTTGAATTTATTTGACTCTCCTTTGATTCAAATAGCTTTGTTTGAATGTGTTTGACTTTCATTTGATTCAATTAGCTTTGTAGAATGTATTTGACTTTCATTTGATTCAAATAGCTTTATTTGAATGTGTTTGACTTTTATTTGATTCAATTAGCTTTGTAGAATGTATTTGACTTTCATTTGATTCAAAATCTTTGTTTGAATGTGTTTGACTTTCATCGATTCAAATATCTTTGTTTGAATGTGTTTGACTTTCATTTGATTCAATTAGCTTTGTCGAATGTATTTGACTTTCATTTGAGTCAAATAACTTTGTTTGACTGTGTTTGACTTTCATTTGTTTCCATTTGCTTTGTAGAATGTATTTGACTTTCATTTTATTCAAATAGCTTTGTTTGAATGTGTTTGACTTTCATTTGATTCAATTAGCTTTGTAGAATGTATTTGACATTCATTTAATTAAAATAGCTTTGTTTGAATGTGTTTGACTTTCATTTGATTCAATTAGCTTTGTTTGAATGTGTTTGACTTTCATTTGATTCAATTAGCTTTGTAGAATGTATTTGACTTTCATTTGATTCGAATAGCTTTGTTTGAATACGTTTGACTTTCAATTGATTCAATTAGCTTTGTAGAATGTATTTTACTGTCATTTGATTCAAATAGCTTTGCTTGAATGTGTTTGAATTTCATTTAATTCAATTTGCTTTGTAAAATGCATTTCACTTTCATTTGATTTATATAGCTTTGATTGAAGGTGTTTGACTTTCATTTAAATTAAAAAGCTTTTTTTGAATGTGTTTGACTTTCATTTGATTTAAAAGTCTTTGTTTGAATGTGTTTGACTTTCATTTGATTCAATTAGCTTTGTAGAATGTATTTTACTTTTATTTTATTTAATTAGCTTTGTTTGAATTTATTTGACTCTGATTTGATTCAAACAGCTTTGTTTGAATGTGTTTTACTTTCATTTGATTCAATTAGCTTTGTAGAATGTATTTGACTTTTATTTGATTTAATTAGCTTTGTTTGAATGTGTTTGACTTTCATTTGATTCAATTAGCTTAGTAGAATGTATTTGACTTTCATTTGAATCAAATAACTTTGTTTGACTGTGTTTGACTTTCATTTGATTCAATTTGCTTTGTAGAATGTATTTGACTTTCATTTGATTCAAATAGCTTTGTTTGAATGTGTTTGACTTTCAATTGATTCAATTAGCTTTGAAGAATGTGTTTGACTGTCATTTGATTCAAATAGCTTTGTTTGAATGTGTTTGAATTTCATTTATATCAATTTGCTTTGTAGAATGCATTTCACTTTCATTTGATTTATATAGCTTTGTTTGAATGTGTTTGACTTTCATTAAAATTAAAAAGCTTTTTTTGAATGTGTCTGACTTTCATTTGATTTAAAAGGCTTTGTTTGAATGTGTTTGACTTTCATTTGATTCAATTAGCTTTATAGAATGTATTTTACTTTTATTTGATTTATTTAGCTTTGTTTGAATTTATTTGACTCTCCTTTGATTCAAATAGCTTTGTTTGAATGTGTTTGACTTTCATTTGATTCAATTAGCTTTGTAGAATGTATTTGACTTTCATTTGATTCAAATAGCTTTATTTGAATGTGTTTGACTTTTATTTGATTCAATTAGCTTTGTAGAATGTATTTGACTTTCATTTGATTCAAAATCTTTGTTTGAATGTGTTTGACTTTCATCGATTCAAATATCTTTGTTTGAATGTGTTTGACTTTCATTTGATTCAATTAGCTTTGTAGAATGTATTTGACTTTCATTTAAGTCAAATAACTTTGTTTAACTGTGTTTGACTTTCATTTGTTTCAATTTGCTTTGTAGAATGTATTTGACTTTCATTTTCTTCAAATAGCTTTGTTTGAATGTGTTTGACTTTCATTTGATTCAATTAGCTTTGTAGAATGTATTTGACATTCATTTAATTAAAATAGCTTTGTTTGAATACGTTTGACTTTCATTTGATTCAATTAGCTTTGTTTGAATGTGTTTGACATTTAGTTGATTCAATTAGCTTTGTAGAATGTATTTGACTTTCATTTGATTCAAATAGCTTTGTTTAAATGTGTTTGACTTTCAATTGATTCAATTAGCTTTGTAGAATGTGTTTGACTGTCATTTGATTCAAATAGCTTTGTTTGAATGTGTTTGAATTTCATTTAGATCAATTTGCTTTGTAGAATGCATTTCACTTTCATTTGATTTATATAGCTTTGTTTGAATGTGTTTGACTTTCATATAAATTAAAAAGCTTTTTTTGAATGTGTTTGACATTCATTTGATTTAAAAGGCTTTGTTTGAATGTGTTTGACTTTCATTTGATTCAATTAGCTTTGTAGAATGTATTTTACTTTTATTTGATTTAAATAGCTTTGTTTGAATTTATTTGACTCTCCTTTGATTCAAATAGCTTTGTTTGAATGTGTTTGACTTTCATTTGATTCAATTAGCTTTGTAGAATGTATTTGACTTTCATTTGATTCAAATAGCTTTATTTGAATGTGTTTGACTTTTATTTGATTCAATTAGTTTTGTAAAACGTATTTGACTTTCATTTGATTCAAAATCTTTGTTTGAATGTGTTTGACTTTCATTTCATTCAAATAACTTTGTTTGAATGTGTTTGACTTTCATTTGATTCAATTAGCTTTGTAGAATGTATTTGACTTTCATTTGAGTCAAATAACTTTGTTTAACTGTGTTTGACTTTCATTTGTTTCAATTTGCTTTGTAGAATGTATTTGACTTTCATTTTCTTCAAATAGCTTTGTTTGAATATGTTTGACTTTCATTTGATTCAATTAGCTTTGTAGAATGTATTTGACATTCATTTAATTAAAATAGCTTTGTTTGAATACGTTTGACTTTCATTTGATTCAATTAGCTTTGTTTGAATGTGTTTGACATTTAGTTGATTCAATTAGCTTTGTAGAATGTATTTGACTTTCATTTGATTCAAATAGCTTTGTTTGAATGTGTTTGACTTTCAATTGATTCAATTAGCTTTGTAGAATGTGTTTGACTGTCATTTGATTCAAATAGCTTTGTTTAAATGTGTTTGAATTTCATTTAGATCAATTTGCTTTGTAGAATGCATTTCACTTTCATTTGATTTATATAGCTTTGTTTGAATGTGTTTGACTTTCATTAAAATTAAAAAAGCTTTTTTTGAATGTGTCTGACTTTCATTTGATTTAAAAGGCTTTGTTTGAATGTGTTTGACTTTCATTTGATTCAATTAGCTTTATAGAATGTATTTTACTTTTATTTGATTTATTTAGCTTTGTTTGAATTTATTTGACTCTCCTTTGATTCAAATAGCTTTGTTTGAATGTGTTTGACTTTCATTTGATTCAATTAGCTTTGTAGAATGTATTTGACTTTCATTTGATTCAAATAGCTTTATTTGAATGTGTTTGACTTTTATTTGATTCAATTAGCTTTGTAGAATGTATTTGACTTTCATTTGATTCAAAATCTTTGTTTGAATGTGTTTGACTTTCATCGATTCAAATATCTTTGTTTGAATGTGTTTGACTTTCATTTGATTCAATTAGCTTTGTAGAATGTATTTGACTTTCATTTAAGTCAAATAACTTTGTTTAACTGTGTTTGACTTTCATTTGTTTCAATTTGCTTTGTAGAATGTATTTGACTTTCATTTTCTTCAAATAGCTTTGTTTGAATGTGTTTGACTTTCATTTGATTCAATTAGCTTTGTAGAATGTATTTGACATTCATTTAATTAAAATAGCTTTGTTTGAATACGTTTGACTTTCATTTGATTCAATTAGCTTTGTTTGAATGTGTTTGACATTTAGTTGATTCAATTAGCTTTGTAGAATGTATTTGACTTTCATTTGATTCAAATAGCTTTGTTTAAATGTGTTTGACTTTCAATTGATTCAATTAGCTTTGTAGAATGTGTTTGACTGTCATTTGATTCAAATAGCTTTGTTTGAATGTGTTTGAATTTCATTTAGATCAATTTGCTTTGTAGAATGCATTTCACTTTCATTTGATTTATATAGCTTTGTTTGAATGTGTTTGACTTTCATATAAATTAAAAAGCTTTTTTTGAATGTGTTTGACATTCATTTGATTTAAAAGGCTTTGTTTGAATGTGTTTGACTTTCATTTGATTCAATTAGCTTTGTAGAATGTATTTTACTTTTATTTGATTTAAATAGCTTTGTTTGAATTTATTTGACTCTCCTTTGATTCAAATAGCTTTGTTTGAATGTGTTTGACTTTCATTTGATTCAATTAGCTTTGTAGAATGTATTTGACTTTCATTTGATTCAAATAGCTTTATTTGAATGTGTTTGACTTTTATTTGATTCAATTAGTTTTGTAAAACGTATTTGACTTTCATTTGATTCAAAATCTTTGTTTGAATGTGTTTGACTTTCATTTGATTCAAATAACTTTGTTTGAATGTGTTTGACTTTCATTTGATTCAATTAGCTTTGTAGAATGTATTTGACTTTCATTTGAGTCAAATAACTTTGTTTAACTGTGTTTGACTTTCATTTGTTTCAATTTGCTTTGTAGAATGTATTTGACTTTCATTTTCTTCAAATAGCTTTGTTTGAATATGTTTGACTTTCATTTGATTCAATTAGCTTTGTAGAATGTATTTGACATTCATTTAATTAAAATAGCTTTGTTTGAATACGTTTGACTTTCATTTGATTCAATTAGCTTTGTTTGAATGTGTTTGACATTTAGTTGATTCAATTAGCTTTGTAGAATGTATTTGACTTTCATTTGATTCAAATAGCTTTGTTTGAATGTGTTTGACTTTCAATTGATTCAATTAGCTTTGTAGAATGTGTTTGACTGTCATTTGATTCAAATAGCTTTGTTTAAATGTGTTTGAATTTCATTTAGATCAATTTGCTTTGTAGAATGCATTTCACTTTCATTTGATTTATATAGCTTTGTTTGAATGTGTTTGACTTTCATTAAAATTAAAAAGCTTTTTTTGAATGTGTCTGACTTTCATTTGATTTAAAAGGCTTTGTTTAAATGTGTTTGACTTTCATTTGATTCAATTAGCTTCGTAGAATGTATTTGACATTCATTTAATTAAAATAGCTTTGTTTGAATACGTTTGACTTTCATTTGATTCAATTAGCTTTGTTTGAATGTGTTTGACATTTAGTTGATTCAATTAGCTTTGTAGAATGTATTTGACTTTCATTTGATTCAAATAGCTTTGTTTGAATGTGTTTGACTTTCAATTGATTCAATTAGCTTTGTAGAATGTGTTTGACTGTCATTTGATTCAAATATCTTTGTTTGAATGTGTTTGAATTTCATTTAGATCAATTTGCTTTGTAGAATGCATTTCACTTTCATTTGGTTTATATAGCTTTGTTTGAATGTGTTTGACTTTCATTAAAATTAAAAAGCTTTTTTTGAATGTGTCTGACTTTCATTTGATTTAAAAGGCTTTGTTTGAATGTGTTTGATTTCATTTGATTCAATTAGTGACCAAGATGGTCAAGGGTCACTCATCCATGGTCAAGATAAGGAAGTCCAAAACGGTGCTAGTGAGCAAGGTACTGAGGGAATCTTTTTGTCCAAATCATTCTTCAATCCAATGCACGGTTTTAGTCCAAAGAGTTTAACAAATGGTTACACTTCTCTTAGTGTAACTAATCTTGTTGAAGGCATCTAGTTAATGTGTCGTTTTTCCAAGCTTGAAGCCACGCATGATTGATGCATTTGAGAGTTACATTGGACTGATTATGAAGGCGTGATTCAAGGCTTGTGTTGGGCGTGAATTAAGGCATTGGTTGGCTGATTATTCTACCTCTTTACTTGGGGGTTATTTGTACTTAATTAGAGAGTTGTTGCTGGAATAAAGGAGCTTGAATCAAGGGTTTAAATGGGAGGTTACAAGCGTGACTCAAGGGGGCTGTTTGCACGTTTCTTGGACGTTGAAGATGCTCTTTGAAGACTTCATGTTTGCTGAACGTTTCCTCTTTAATTTAAGCATAGTTTTTAAGCTTAATTGAGTAGTTTTTATTTTGTTGTTATGAGGGATTAATTGGACGGTTATATGAGCCTTTTAATCACCTTATAGTTAGTATCTTATTTTGTCTTTTAAATTAGGCAAGTGATGGATGATCATTAAAAGTTGTAAAGAGGAATCCCATGTTCCTTTATGTAACTTATACACTACTATAAATAGTGTGCTATGCATGAATGAAAAGTATCCAGAAATTTGCTTAAACACTTGTGTTTTGATTGATTAAACGTGACTTAGTAACTAGTCATTTTTAAGGTCCAAGTTTGTTAGCTCAAATTTGAAGAGTGCTAGTTTTGGTAGAGTGTTCCCAAACCTAGGAGCTTGCGTAGTGAACGAGTGGGTTGAGTGTTCCCTATTCCTAACTACACCAAGCAAAGGGTGAGTGTTCCCCTTTGTTATATCCGAAGCTAGGGTGAGTGTTCCCCTATTTTCACCTTCATTGTTCACGATTTCACTAAGACCCCTTAACACATACTTTTGTAACAAGGTTCTCATCTTGTTTACACATCATTTGGCGCGTCAGGTAGGGGGTGTTTTTCTAAACATTTCCTAAGGGGTCGAATACCTACATACCATGGGAGAAAACCCGGACTTAAGGACAGCGTTGGAAGCTCTTAATCGATCCATTGCTAGTCAAGAAAGGTTGGCCGAAACCAATGCCAATCTACAAGGGAACCTTGCTGCCTTGATGGCAAGGCTCATGAACGAGCAAGATAGGAGAGATCAAAATGAGGACCCTCCACCTAGGAGGGAGGATAGAAGCCTCAAAGTGGACGTTCCTTCTTTTGATGGGACACTTGATCCAGAGAAGTACTTGGAATGGGAGAAATCCTTGGAGAGGTACTTTGAATATAAGGACATTCATGAGGATGTTCAACGTTTTAAGATTGCCAAAGTCAAGCTTAAAGGCTATGGTGATAGTTGGCTACAAGGAGAGCAAAGGGGACGTGCCCTTAGGGGGAAAGCTCCTATCTCTACTTGGGGCAAACTCAAGAAACGGATGAAAGACCGTTTCATCCCACACAATTACAAGCAAAGTCAATATGTGAAGTGGAGTACCTTGCAACAAAATGGGGACTCTGTGGAGGATTACATAAAAGAGTTTGATAGACTTGCTATTGTGTGTGAAGTAACCGAAAATGAAGAGCTCAAGATGGGGCGTTTCGTATCTGGCTTGGACCAAGAATTACAAGACAAACTTGAAGGTTATACTAACCTCACGTTTGTTGAAGCTTGCAAATTGGTGATTAAGTTCGATGCTAAGAGGAAAAAGAAGAAGCCTACTACCATCCCTCAATTGGCACGAAAACCTTCTTTCCCTACAAAGGAAGGTTCTTCCTTCAACAAACCAAGTAATCCACCAAAGAAGGACACCAAGGACGTGAAGCTAGGTGACATTGTGTGTTACAAATGTGGAGGACGAGGTCATTACAAGAAGGATTGTCCTAATACTAGGGCGTTAACCATACAAGAGGTTAAGCTCATGGCCACTCAAAACATCAACTGGGATGAGTTTGAGGAGGAGGAAGAAGAAGTTGAAGATGATTGTGATGATTGCATGGCCGAGCCAGAGGGGAAGACTAGCCTCGTGATTAGGAGGGCCTTGCAAGCACGTGTGGAAGAGGATGCTGCCCCCCAACGCCAACACATTTTCATCACCCGTTGTAGAATTGGTGACGAGGTATGTGATTTGATTATTGATGGAGGGAGTGAGGCTAATACCGTGTCTAAGACCTTAGTATCTAAACTTGGTCTAACTACTACTAATCATCCACAACCTTACAAGTTGAGTTGGTTAGATTCAAATGCTAGCACCGGGGTTAGGAAGCAATGCATGGTTTCTTTTTGTGTTGGTTCATATTGTGATTCTATATTATGTGATGTTGTGTCTATGGATGCTTGTCATATTCTACTTGGTAGGCCTTGGCAAACTGATAAAAAATCTATACATGATGGGTATCACAATACGTATACCATAGTCCACGAAGGGAGGAAGAAAAAACTACACCCTTTACCACCCCCACGGTTTTCACCATCACAAACCCCACAAAAAGAAGTATCCTTGTTGTCTCTTAAAGAGTTTGAGAGGGAGTTGGAAGGTGAGGGAGAGTTGTTCATGCTGTACTCCAAGGAAACCCACGAAAAATTTGTTGCTCATAATCCTAGGTTAGCCCAATTGATTAAGGATTTTGAGGACGTTTTTCCGGATGAATTACCTAAAGGACTACCACCCATACGAGGAATTGAGCATCAAATTGATCTCATTCCCGGAGCACCCTTGCCAAATAAACCAGCCTATAGATGTAACCCTTTAGAAACTAAGGAGTTACAACGACAAATTGAAGAGCTAATGGGTATGGGTTATGTGCGTGAGTCCATGAGTCCATGTGCCGTTCCTGCTTTGTTGGTCCCTAAGAAAGATGGTACTTGGAGAATGTGTATTGATAGTAGAGCCGTTAATAACATTACCATCAAGTACAGGTTTCCAATTCCAAGGCTTGATGACATGCTTGATGAGCTGAGTGGTTCCAAGGTCTTCTCAAAAGTAGACTTGAGAAGTGGGTATCATCAAATTCGCATGAGAGAAGGGGATGAATGGAAGACTGCGTTCAAGACAAAGCATGGGTTGTATGAGTGGCTCGTCATGCCATTTGGCCTTACAAATGCCCCTAGCACGTTCATGAGATTAATGAATGAAGTGCTAAGGCCATTTCTTGGCAAGTTCGTGGTAGTATACTTGGATGACATTCTCATTTATTCACGTGATGAAGAAGCTCATTTTGATCATCTTTTTCAAGTATTTTCTGTTTTAAGACAAGAAAAATTGTATGGGAAACTAGAAAAATGTGATTTTTTATTGTATGAAGTCATGTTTCTTGGCTATATAGTTTCAGGTGATGGCGTGAAGGTAGACCCTAGCAAAATTGAAGCAATTCAATCATGGCCTAGTCCAAAGACACTCACGGAAGTTCGTTCATTTCATGGACTTGCTTCTTTCTATAGAAGATTTATCAAGAATTTTAGCACACTCATGGCTCCCATAACTGAGTGTACTAAGAAGGGGACGTTTGAATGGACTACACAAGCTCAAAAGGCCTTTGAAGAAGTCAAGGAGAAAATGTGCAACACTCCTATTCTCGCACTTCCTGATTTTTCCAAGCCATTTGAAGTTGAGTGTGACGCAAGTGGAAAAGGTATTGGTGCCGTGTTGATTCAAGGTGGGCGTCCTATTGCCTACTTTAGTGAGAAGATGAGTCAAGGCAAGTTGAATTACTCCACCTATGACAAAGAGTTCTATGCTATGGTAAGAGCTCTAGAACATTGGTCACATTATTTGAGACCACAACCTTTCATTTTGCATTCCGATCATGAATCATTGAGGTTCATACATGGTCAAAAGAAGCTGAACGCAAGACACGCAAAGTGGGTCGAATTTTTGCAAACATTTAACTTTTCCTCTAAATACAAGAGTGGGAAAGCTAATGTGGTTGCGGATGCCTTGTCTAGAAGACATAATTTGCTTGGAATGGTTGAAGCAAAGGTACTTGGGTTCGATTTGATCAAGGAGTATTATCAAGAAGATGATGAACTCAAGGGGATAATTGAAAAATGTGTCCATGGAGTCTATGATCTGTTTTCCTTACATAATGGTTTTCTTTTTAAAGGAAATAGATTATGTATTCCAAAATGTCCCATTAGAAGTTTGTTGATACATGAAGCTCATGGGGGAGGACTAGCTGGTCACGTTGGTATTCACAAGACAATGGAGCTTCTCCAAGCTCACTTTTATTGGCCGAAAATGTTAGCCACGGTTCATCGTGTGGTGAGTCGTTGTTCTACTTGTCAAAGAGCAAAAATGGTGTTTCACAAAGGTCTCTACAAGCCCTTGCCAATTCCCGAAAGACCTTGGGAAGATGTTAGTATGGATTTTATTGTAGCTTTGCCTAGAACTCAAAGAGGCAAGGATTCAATAATGGTGGTGGTTGATCGGTTCTCAAAAATGGCTCACTTCATTCCTTGCCATAAAACTGAAGATGCAATGAAAGTGGCTAAGTTATATTTTGAAGAGGTGGTTCGTTTTCATGGGGTGCCACGCACCATTGTGTCGGATCGTGATACTAAGTTCCTAAGTCATTTTTGGAAGTCTATGTGGCGTTTGATGGGAACCAAGTTGTTGTTTTCTACCTCACATCATCCACAAACTGATGGTCAAACGGAGGTGGTGAATAGAATACTTGGTTCGTTGCTTAGGGCTTTGGTGAGCAAAAGTACCAAAGATTGGGATAATAAGCTTGCTCATGCCGAGTTTGCTTATAATAGGACACCTAGTGCTACTACAAAGTATTCTCCTTTTGAAGTAGTCTATGGCGTCAATCCTTATGTTCCCATTGATCTTATTTCTTTGCCAAAAGACAAGTTCGTTCATGGTGGGGCAAAGGAGCAAGCCGAGTTCATGCTTAAAGTCCATAAAGAAGTTCGAAGAAACATTGAAAAGGCAAATGAAATCTACAAGAAACAAGCCAACAAACGAGTGAGAAATGTGAAGTCTTTTGAAGTTGGGGACTTGGTGTGGATTTACATGAGGAAAGAACGTTTTCCTAGCAAAAGGAAGAACAAGCTTATGCCAAGAGCCGAGGGTCCGTTTGAGGTCATGGAAAAGATCAATGACAACGCATACAAAGTTGATTTGGGAGGCCAATATGGTGTCTCAAGTACATTCAACATTGGTGATCTTGCTCCTTACTTTGATGATGACGAATTGAGGGCAATTCCTTTTGAAGAAGGGGAGGATGACCAAGATGGTCAAGGGTCACTCATCCATGGTCAAGATAAGGAAGTCCAAAACGGTGCTAGTGAGCAAGGTACTGAGGGAATCTTTTTGTCCAAATCATTCTTCAATCCAATGCACGGTTTTAGTCCAAAGAGTTTAACAAATGGTTACACTTCTCTTAGTGTAACTAATCTTGTTGAAGGCATCTAGTTAATGTGTCGTTTTTCCAAGCTTGAAGCCACGCATGATTGATGCATTTGAGAGTTACATTGGACTGATTATGAAGGCGTGATTCAAGGCTTGTGTTGGGCGTGAATTAAGGCATTGGTTGGCTGATTATTCTACCTCTTTACTTGGGGGTTATTTGTACTTAATTAGAGAGTTGTTGCTGGAATAAAGGAGTTTGAATCAAGGGTTTAAATGGGAGGTTACAAGCGTGACTCAAGGGGGCTGTTTGCACGTTTCTTGGACGTTGAAGATGCTCTTTGAAGACTTCATGTTTGCTGAACGTTTCCTCCTTAATTTAAGCATAGTTTTTAAGCTTAATTGAGTAGTTTTATTTTGTTGTTATGAGGGGTTAATTGGACGGTTATATGAGCCTTTTAATCACCTTATAGTTAGTATCTTATTTTGTCTTTTAAATTAGGCAAGTGATGGATGATCATTTAAAGTTGTAAAGAGGAATCCCATGTTCCTTTATGTAACTTATACACTACTATAAATAGTGTGCTATGCATGAATGAAAAGTATCCAGAAATTTGCTTAAACACTTGTGTTTTTGATTGATTAAACGTGACTTAGTAACTAGTCATTTTTAAGGTCCAAGTTTGTTAGCTCAAATTTGAAGAGTGCTAGTTTTGGTAGAGTGTTCCCAAACCTAGGAGCTTGCGTAGTGAACGAGTGGGTTGAGTGTTCCCTATTCCTAACTACACCAAGCAAAGGGTGAGTGTTCCCCTTTGTTATATCCGAAGCTAGGGTGAGTGTTCCCCTATTTTCACCTTCATTGTTCACGATTTCACTAAGACCCCTTAAAACACATACTTTTGTAACAAGGTTTCTCATCTTGTTTACACATCAA
>NW_018742527.1:0-68202 GCF_001683475.1 Chenopodium quinoa | reverse complement strand
CAAAGCTATTTTAATCAAATGAAAGTCAAATACATTCTACAAAGCTAATTGAATCAAATGAAAGTAAAACACATTCAAACAAAGCTATTTGTATCAAATGAAAGTCAAACACATTCAAACAAAGCTATTTGAATCAAATGAGAGTCAAATACATTAAAACAAAGCTAATTAAATCAAATAAAAGTCTAATACATTCTACGAAGCTAATTGAATTAATTTAAATTCAAACACATTCAAACAAAGCAAATAAATCAAATGAAAGTCAAAACACATTCAAAAGAGATTTTGAATCAAATGAAAGTCAAATACATTCTACAAAGCTAATTGAATCAAATGAAAGTGAAACACATTCAAATAAAGCTATTTGAATCAAATGAAAATCAAACACTTTAAAACATAGTTATTTAAATCAAATGAAAGTGAAATGCATTCTACAAACTATTTGAATCAAATGAAAGTCTAAAACATTCAAACAAAGCTATTTGAATCAAATGGAAGTCAAAGACATTCTACAAAGCTAATTGTATCAAATGAAAGTCAAACACGTTCAAACAAAGATTGAATCAAATGAAAGTCAAATACATTCTACAAAGCTAATTGAATCAAATGAAAGTCAATCACATTCAAACAAAGCTAATTGAATCAAATGAAAGTCAAAACACATTCAAACAAAGCTATTTGAAATAATGAAAGTCAAATACATTCTCCAAAGCAAATTGAATCAAATAAAAGTCAAACACAGTCAAACAAAGTTATTTGATTAAAATGAAAGTCAAATACATTCTACAAAGCTAATTGAATCAAATGAAAGTCAAACACATTCAAACAAAGCTAATTAATCAAATAAAAGTCAAATACATTCTACAAAGCTAATTGAATCATATAAAAGTCAAACATATTCAAACAAAGCTAATTGAATCAAATGGAAGTCAAATACATTCTACAAAAGCTAATTGAATTAAATTAAAGTCAAACACATTTAAAATAAGCTAATTGAATTTAACGAAAGTCAAACACATTCAAACCAAAGCTTTCGAATCAAGTGAAAGTCAAATAAATTCTACAAAGCTAATTGAAACAAATGAAAGTCAAACACATTCAAACAAAGCTATTTGAATCAAATGAAAGTCAAATACATTCTACTAAGCTAATTGAATCAAATGAAAGTCAAAACACATTCAAAAAAAGCTATTTTAATCAAATGACAGTCAAATACATTCTACAAAGCTAATTGTATCAAATGAAAGTCAAACACATTCAAACAAAGCTATTTGAATAAAATGAGAGTGAAATGCATTCTACAAAGCTAATTGAATAAAATGAAAGTGAAACACATTCAAACAAAGCTATTTGAATCAAATGAGAATCAAATACATTCAAACAAATCTAATTAAATCAAATAAAAGTCAAATACATTCTACAAAGCTAATTGAATCAAATGAAAGTCAAACACATTCAAACAAAGCTAATTGAATCAACTGAAAGTCAAATACATTCAACAAAGCAAATTGAATCAAATGAAAGTCAAACACATTCAACTAAAGCTAATTGAATCAAATGAAAGTCAAACATATTTAAACAAAGCTATTTTAATCAAATGAATGTCAAATACGTTCAATAAAGCTAATTGTATCAAATGAAAGTCAAAACACATTCAAATAAAAGCTATTTGAATCAAATGAAAGTCAAACGCATTCAAACAAAGTTATTTAAAATCAAATGAAAGTTGAAATGCATTCTACAAAGCTAATTGAATCAAATGAAAGTTAAAACGCATTCAAACAAAGCTATTTGAAGAAAATGAAAGTCAAATACATTCTACAAAGCAAATTGAAAACAAATGAAAGTCAAACACATTCAAACAAAGCTAATTGAATCAAATGAGAGTCAAATACATTCAACAAAGCTAATTGAATCAAATGAAAAGTCAAACACATTCAAACAAAGCTAATTGAATCAAATGAAAGTCAAGCACATTCAAACAAAGCTATTTTAATCAAATGAAAGTCAAATACATTCTACAAAGCTAATTGAATTCAAATGAAAGTAAAACACATTCAAACAAAGCTATTTGAATCAAATGAAAGTCAAACACATTCAAACAACGCTATTTGAATCAAATGAGAGTCAAATACATTAAAACAAAGCTAATTAAATCAAATAAAAGTCTAATACATTCTACGAAGCTAATTGAATTAAATTAAAGTCAAACACATTCAAACAAAGCTAATTGAATCAAATGAAAGTCAAACACATTCAAACAAAGATTTTGAATCAAAATGAAAGTCAAATACATTCTACAAAGCTAATTGAATCAAATGAAAGTCAAACACATTCAAATAAAGCTATTTGAATCAAATGAAAGTCTAAAAACATTCAAACAAAGCTTTGAATCAAATAAAGTCAAAACATTTACAAAGCTAATTGATCAAAGAAAGTCAAACACATTCAAAAAAAGCTATTTGAATCAAATGAAAGTCAAAATACATTCTACAAAGCTAATTGAATTAAATTACACATTCAAACAAAGCTAATTGAATCAAATGAAAGTCAAACACATTCAAACAAAGCTAATTGAATCAATAACTGAAAGTCAAATACAACATTCAAAACAAAAGCTAATTCTGAGTAAGAATCAAATGAAAGTCAAATAAAAATAATTAAATAAAAAAAACAAATACACACAAAGCTAATTGAATCAATAAAAGTCAAACAATTCAAACAAAGCTAATTAATCAAATGAAGTCAAAACATTCTACAAACTAATTGAATAAATTAAAGTCAAACACATTAAAAAACTAAGAATTTAACGAAATCAAACACATCAAAAAAACCTCAATCAAGTGAAAGTAAATAAATTCTACAAAGCTAATTAAACAAATGAAAGTCAAACACATTCAAACAAAGCTAATTGAATCAAATGGAAAGTCAAATACATTCTACATAGCTAATTGAATCAAATGAAAGTGAAACACATTCAAACAAAGCTATTTGAATCAAATGGAGAGTCAAATACATTCAAACAAAGCTAATTAAATCAAATAAAAGTCAAATACATTCTACAAAGCTAATTGAATCAAATGAAAGTCAAACACATTCAAACAAAGCTAATTGAATCAACTGAAAGTCAAATACATTCAACAAAGCAAATTGAATCAAATGAAAGTCAAACACATTCAACTAAAGCTAATTGAATCAAATGAAAGTCAAACATATTTAAACAAAGCTATTTTAATCAAATGAATGTCAAATACGTTCAACAAAGCTAATTGTATCAAATGAAAGTAAAACACATTCAAACAAAGCTATTTTAATCAAATGACAGTCAAATACATTCTACAAAGCTAATTGTATCAAATGAAAGTCAAACACATTCAAACAAAGCTATTTGAATAAAATGAAAGTGAAATGCATTCTACATAGCTAATTGAATCAAATGAAAGTGAAACACATTCAAACAAAGCTATTTGAATCAAATGAGAGTCAAATACATTCAAATAAAGCTAATTAAATCAAATAAAAGACAAATACATTCTACAAAGCTAATTGAATCAAATGAAAGTCTAACACATTCAAACAAAGCTAATTGAATCAACTGAAAGTCAAATACATTCAACAAAGCAAATTTAATCAAATGAAAGTCAAACACATTCAACTAAAGCTAATTGAATCAAATGAAAGTCAAACATATTTAAACAAAGCTATTTTAATCAAATGAATGTCAAATACGTTCAACAAAGCTAATTGTATCAAATGAAAGTCAAACACATTCAAATAAAGCTATTTAAATCAAATGAAAGTCAAACGCATTCAAACAAAGTTATTTAAATCAAATGAAAGTGAAATGCATTCTACAAAGCTAATTGAATCAAATGAAAGTTAAACGCATTCAAACAAAGCTATTTGAAGAAAATATAAGTCAAATACATTCTACAAAGCAAATTGAAACAAATGAAAGTCAAACACATTCAAACAAAGCTAATTGAATCAAATGAGAGTCAAATACATTCAACAAAGCTAATTGAATCAAATGAAAGTCAAACACATTCAAACAAAGCTATTTGAATCAAATTAAAGTCAAACACATTCAAACAAAGCTATTTGAATCAAATGAGAGTCAAATACATTAAAACAAAGCTAATTAAATCAAATAAAAGTCTAATACATTCTACAAAGCTAATTGAATTAAATTAAAGTCAAACACATTCAAACAAAGTTAATTGAATCAACTGAAAGTCAAACACATTCAAACAAAGATTTTGAATCAAATGAAAGTCAAATACATTCTACAAAGCTAATTGAATTAAATGAAAGTCAAACACATTCAAATAAAGCTATTTGAATCAAATGAAAATCAAACACTTTCAAACATAGTTATTTAAATCAAATGAAAGTGAAATGCATTCTACAAAACTATTTGAATCAAATGAAAGTCTAAAACATTCAAACAAAGCTATTTGAATCAAATGGAAGTCAAATACATTCTACAAAGCTAATTGTATCAAATGAAAGTCAAACACATTCAAACAAAGCTATTTGAATCAAATGAAAGTCAAATAAATTCTACAAAGCTAATAGAATCAAATGAAAGTCAAACAAATTCAAACAAAGCTAATTGAATCAAATGAAAGTCAAACACATTCAAACAAAGCTATTTGAAGAAAATGAAAGTCAAATATATTCTCCAAAGCAAATTGAATCAAATAAAAGTCAAACACAGTCAAACAAAGTTATTTGATTCAAATGAAAGTCAAATACATTCTACAAAGCTAATTGAATCAAATGAAAGTCAAACACATTCAAACAAAGCTAATTAAATCAAATAAAAGTCAAATACATTCTACAAAGCTAATTGAATCATATAAAAGTCAAACATATTCAAACAAAGCTAATTGAATCAAATGGAAGTCAAATACATTCTACAAAGCTAATTGAATTAAATTAAAGTCAAACACATTTAAAATAAGCTAATTGAATTTAACGAAAGTCAAACACATTCAAACAAAGCTTTCGAATCAAGTAAAAGTCAAATAAATTCTACAAAGCTAATTGAAACAAATGAAAGTCAAACACATTCAAACAAAGCTGTTTGAATCAAATGAATGCCATATACATTCTACTAAGCTAATTGAATCAAATGAAAGTCAAACACATTCAAACAAAGCTATTTTAATCAAATGACAGTCAAATACATTCCACAAAGCTAATTGTATCAAATGAAAGTGAAACACATTCAAACAAAGCTATTTGAATAAAATGAAAGTGAAATGCATTCTACAAAGCTAATTGAATCAAATGAAAGTGAAACACATTCAAACAAAGCTATTTGAATCAAATGAGAGTCAAATACATTCAAACAAAGCTAATTAAATCAAATAAAAGTCAAATACATTCTACAAAGCTAATTGAATCAAATGAAAGTCAAACACATTCAAACAAAGCTAATTGAATCAACTGAAAGTCAAATACATTCAACAAAGAAAAATTGAATCAAATGAAAGTCAAACACATTCAACTAAAGCTAATTGAATCAAATGAAAGTCAAACATATTTAAACAAAGCTATTTTAATCAAATGAATGTGAAATACGTTCAACTAAGCTAATTGTATCAAATGAAAGTCAAACACATTCAAATAAAGCTATTTGAATCAAATGAAAGTCAAACGCATTCAAACAAAGTTATTTAAATCAAATGAAAGTGAAATGCATTCTACAAAGCTAATTGAATCAAATGAAAGTTAAACGCATTCAAACAAAGCTATTTGAAGAAAATGAAAGTCAAATACATTCTACAAAGCAAATTGAAACAAATGAAAGTCAAACACATTCAAACAAAGCTAATTGAATCAAATGAGAGTCAAATACATTCAACAAAGCTAATTGAATCAAATGAAAGTCAAACACATTCAAACAAAGCTAATTGAATCAAATGTAAGTCAAGCACATTCAAACAAAGCTATTTTAATCAAATGAAAGTCAAATACATTCTACAAAGCTAATTGAATCAAATGAAAGTAAAACACATTCAAACAAAGCTATTTGAATTAAATTAAAGTCAAACACATTCAAACAAAGCTATTTGAATCAAATGAGAGTCAAATACATTAAAACAAAGCTAATTAAATCAAATAAAAGTCTAATACATTCTACAAAGCTAATTGAATTAAATTAAAGTCAAACACATTCAAACAAAGCTAATTGAATTAAATGAAAGTCAAACACATTCAAACAAAGATTTTGAATCAAATGAAAGTCAAATACATTCTACAAAGCTAATTGAATCAAATGAAAGTCAAACACATTCAAATAAAGCTATTTGAATCAAATGAAAATCAAACACTTTCAAACATAGTTATTGATTAGGGGATTTTTATCCACCAATCACCGTCTGACAAGTGGACCAACCAGGTTCCGCCACGTGTCCTTCACGAAGGCCAACAGGAGCTTGCCACGTGTCAGTCACAGATACGTCCTCCACGGACCACTTAAGACACGCCACGTGTCCACCCATGCCAAATGGGACAACCGGCCATCAAGGCCCATTTCAGTCTAGAGGCCCGATCAGCCCTAGGTTTACCTTAAACCTAGAGAGTTGCACGCTTCCCAAGGCTATAAATACTCGATTAATCCTCATTAATCACACAACAGAAAAGGACCGAATAATTAAGAGATCAATCAGAGAAGAACAGACTTATTAACACCCGGCTAATCTCGCTAACAAGGCAGATTACCGACACTAAGCACTCTCACCTAGAGAGACCTCATTACTTTATTTTCTGTATTGATTACTCCTTAATCAGGTACTAACTTGACCGTTGGAGGCGGAGCTCTCAGGAGTCTCCGTTATTTTGCAGGTACAGGCGTCCGGTTTCAGTCTCGGAATTGTAACTCTCCCGCAGGACATCAGAAAACCCCGAAACATTTGGCGCCGTCTGTGGGGAGAGTACTTCAGAGATGGCATCCAAGTCTGTACCGACTCAAGAAGAGAGGCGTCCCCTAGACGACCCTCAAGTTCAGTCGGACCATGATACCGAAAGTGAATTTGAAGTTGAAACTCATACAGCTCCAGACGGGACCCTAAGGGCCCGCCGTACCCGTCATACCGAAATGAGGGAACGGGAGTATCTTCAAACAGGAAGCGAGCCAGCAGGCGCAACGCTTGCTCGGCAACAGCCGACTGATGGGTCTGCTCCCATCACAAGGAACGAACTCATGACCTTCATGAGGGGCTTCAAGGGAGAGATCCAAGAGTTGATCAACAAAAAATCGCCTGCTTCAGTCAAAGAGCAGTCGGCCAAGAAACCTTCCACTTCACTAAAGAGGAGGCCGGTTCAAGGGCGAGAGGCGACTCCCCATCCCAAATACAAGAAGCGGGAGCCGTCTGCTCTTGATTTCACAAAACTCTGTTATCCTACTGGAAATAGAAAACCGGTTCGTCATATTCAGGCGGACGGGTCAAAGCAAACGTTCACAGATGCCCGGCACCTGCTGGAGCAGAAGAAGAGTGACCGATTATCAGAGTCGGCTTCTACTTCAAATTTTCAGGACAGTTTGCGAAATGCCTCGATGAGGCCAACTCTGTCGTACCATGAGGGTCAGTCAGGCGGCACCTCCCGTCAGTCCGGCTTTCATAGTGCGCAGGCGGTACCAAACTTGCCATTTGTGCCGCAACAACAATATTTTATGCAGCCACCTCCATTTGGTGGACCTGCAGCAAAAAACGTCCAACCTATGGACTGGCAGCTACGGCTGCTTAGACTTGGTGAACAGCCGTCGGCCTTCTCCAAGGAAATTACTGAAGCCGCTCAGCCGGCCAAAGTAAAAAATGTTTTAGTAGGCGCCTATGATGGCACTACTAACCCGGAAGACCATCTGATGGCATTCACCAACCTGATGTACCTTCAAGGGTTGGATGATCCCACTTGGTGCAAGTGTTTCCCAGCGACTCTCAAGGGAATTGCACAGCAATGGTTCGGCAACCTGCCGACTGGTTGTGTAAACAGCTTCAGGACGCTTGCTTACTTATTTGCCTCCAACTTCGCAATGAACATCCCTGCGAAGAAAACGACCCTTGATTTGGGAACAATTCAGCAGGGTGAAAAGGAGGGGCTTCGTTCCTACATCAGGCGGTTCAACCTGATGAGAATACAGATTCAAGGGTTACCGGATGAGGTAGCCTATACTGACTTTTTTAGAGGTCTCAAAGACGGGTCTACCTTCAAATTTGATTTAGTTCGAAAAAGGGTGGCGACTCTTCAAGAGGCCTTGATTGAAGCAGAAGCCTATATACAGGCGACTGATCTGTGTACGATGAAACAGTCGGACGGGAAGAGGTTCGACAATAGAGAGGGACGACAGAAACAGTCGTCCAACAAAGATGAAAAAAGAAAAGGGGTCTGGGCGGCTGATTCCTCTAAACAGCCGGCCCAGAAAAAGAAAAAAGAATTCAAACCATACTCCCCAAAGTATGTGTTTAACAAGGATAACCAGTTTATCCTAAAAGAAATAAAGGGACGGCTCTCAATTGAGAAGCCGCTCCCCATGAAGGGTTCTGCGAGCAACCGGAACCAAGACAAAATCTGCGCTTATCATGATGACATTGGTCATCACACCAATGACTGCATCAGTCTCATGCGGTACCTAGACCGCTTGGCTGATCAAGGTGATCTTGACAATTATGTCAAGAAATCTACGGGGAATACTTCCTCAAAAAAGCAGTCGGCCAAAAAGAACCAACAGGCCGACAGTTCTGATACAGATGATGCAGTCGTCTACACCATTGCAGGCGGCTTCTCAGGAGGCGGCCCCACTATTAGGGGCAACAAAGATAATATAAGACGTTTAGATGTAAATTCCGTTCACCAAGAACGGCCGTCTAAATATACATTTCCTGAGATTGTCATCACTGAAGAGGATCTAGGAGGAATAAGGGGGCCGCATGACGACCCTCTCGTTATTGAATGTAAAGTGGCCAACCAGAGAGTTGGTCGAATCCTCATAGATACCGGGAGCTCTTCAGATCTCATCAGCAGCAAATGTCTGTCAAAACTGAAATATCAGACGGACTGCATACATCCGGCCTCCCACCCTTTAATAGGTTTTGGAGGAGGAGTCGTCCACCCATTGGACGAGTAGACCTACCCATCCGCCTGGGCGAAAAAGGGGAAGGACGACACATGGTAGTCCGGTTCCTAGTGGTAGAGGAACTCTCGGCCTACAACATGATTCTGGGTCGACCAACCCTGAATAATTCCAAGGCTGTTATAATCCCGTCACTTATGCTGCTTAAGTTTGAAAGGGACAATGGAACAGTCGGCTCCCTAAGGGGAGATCAGAGGATGGCCCGAGAGTGCTATCTCTCGGATGTCAAGCCCACTGTTATGGCCACTGGGTCAAGTGGAGAAAAAACAGACCTTGACAATGTCAAGGAAAGTGCGCCTGTTCAAGAAACAGGCGACAGAAAAAGAAAGGCGTCCCAGACAGAGTCCGCCAGAAAGGCAAGAAAATAGCAATCATTGGCAGAGGACCGGCCGGATGAGTTCCGCCCTCAGCCGGCTGGTGAGCATGCGGACCTGATATTAGACGAGTCCCATCCTGACCGAACAGTCAAAGTAGGGACGGCTGCTCTAAGAAAACTTGGTACCGACTTTCACAACTTGTTGAAAGAATACAAGGACATCTTTGCATTTGAAGTCCATGAAATGCCAGGCATTAGTCCTGATCTGGCAGTACACAAACTCGCTGTGGATCCGAAAAAGAAGCCGGTACGACAAAAGAAGCGGAACCATGGTGAAGAAAGAGGTCAGGCGGCAGCCGCCGAAGTCAAAAAATTACTTGATGCAGGGTTCATTCGGCAATGTTACTTCCCAGATTGGGTTGCAAATGTGGTACTTGTTAAAAAGCCGAATGGCACCTGGCGAATGTGTGTAGACTACACAGACTTGAACAAGGCGTGCCCCAAAGACAGTTACCCTCTGCCTAAAATTGATAACCTGGTCGACTCAACAGCCGGCCATGCCTTGATGAGTTTTATGGACGCCTATTCTGGTTTTCATCAAATACCTTTGTGGAAGAAAGATCAGGAGAAGACGGCCTTCGTCACTGATCAGGGATTATACTGTTACACGGTCATGCCGTTTGGTCTTAAGAATGCCCCGGCTACCTTCCAACGAATGATAAACACAGTGTTCTTTGATCAGATTGGGAGAAACGTCGAGGCATACATTGATGATATGATTGTCAAGACTAAACTTCAGAAAGATCATCTGACGGACCTCCGAGAAACTTTCGCCACACTCAGGCGGCACCATGTCATGCTCAATCCCAAGAAATGTGTATTTGGAGTTGAGTCTGGGAAATTTCTCGGATTCCTTATCAACCAGAGAGGAATAGAGGCGAACCCTGAGAAGGTACAGGCGGTCATTGACATGCAGTCGCCTCGTACCGTCCGAGAGGTTCAGAAGTTAACAGGTTGTCTGGCGGCCTTGGGAAGATTTCTAAGCCGATCAGGCGACAAATGCCTATACTTTTTCCAGGCAATTAAGAAAAAGGCAAGGTTTGAATGGGGGCCGGATGCTGAGGCCGCCTTCCAGAAATTAAAGGTTCATTTGCATTCCTTGCCAAGGCTGGTCAGCCCTTTGCCCAAAGAAAATCTCTACATGTACCTGGCCGTCTCTGATCATGCGTTAAGCGCGGTGCTCCTTGCTGAAAGGGACGGCTGTCAACTTCCGGTCTACTTTGTCAGTCACGTACTGAAAAATGCTGAGTTGAGGTATCCCCTAGTGGAGAAATTTGGTCTTGCACTCTTCATGGCTGTTAAAAAATTGAAGCCCTACTTTCTGGCACATGCAGTCGTCGTGTATACCGACCAACCGATCAAACGGCCCCTTACCACCATGGAGTCCTCCGGACGAATGATCAAATGGGCCATAGAAATGCAGAGTCTCGAAGTTACTTTCGAGCCTAGAAAAGCAGTGAAGGGGCAAGCCTTTGCTGACTTTATTGTAGAGATGACTCGTCCTCCAGACTCTCAAGTTCCAGACCAAGTCTGGAAGGTATATGTGGACGGAAGCTCTACTTCAAACGGTTGTGGAGCAGGCGTCGTATGTCAATCTCCAGAGGGCGACAGGTTCGAGTATGCTCTACGCTTCAGTTTCCAGGCTTCAAACAATGAGGCGGAATATGAAGCTTTACTAGCCGGGATCCGCATGTGTAAGGCGGCCGGAGCAAGGAAAATAGACGCCTGTTCTGATTCACAACTGATAGTGAGTCAGTACAATGGCGACTACGAAGCAACACATCCGGCCATGATCAAGTATTTACAGGCGGTCCGACAAGCAGTCGGCTCCCTTGAGGATTTCCATCTTATCCAAGTGCCGAGATCCGAAAACAACCAGGCAGATGCACTTTCGAAATTAACATCGTCCGCCTCCTCCGATACTCCTCGAACTGTGTTTTGGGAAGTAATGGAGAAGAGAAGCATCGAGGAAAATCCTATTGGAATTCTAGACAGAAGCTCAACCTGGATGGATTCAATCAGGGCATATCTAACAAACGGTACACTGCCGGATGATCCTCAACAGGCGGCAGCATTGAAAAAACGAGCCTCCTGTTTTGAAATGATACAAGGAGAACTTCACAAGAGGGGGCACCTTCAACCTTTCTTAAAGTGTGTTACTCCTGAAAAGGGACGAGAGATACTAGATGATCTTCACTCTGGTTTCTGTGCTTCCCATATAGGTGGTAGGATGCTTGCTCAAAGGGCAAGGCGGCAGGGCTACTTTTGGCCTACTTTGGAAGCAGATGCAATGGAGATGGTGAAAAAATGTGACAAGTGCCAAAGGTTTGGCAAATTAATTCACCGTCCGGCTACTGACCTCACTACCATTCACAGCCCCCTACCGTTTGCTAAGTGGGGCATGGACATTCTGGGTCCATATACGCCTGCTACAGGCGGCAGAAGGTATATACTTGTTGCCGTTGACTACTTCACTAAATGGGTAGAGGCGGAGGCTGTAAAGGGAATCAAGACGAAAGATGTAATTTCATTCATTTGGAAAAACGTCATCACTCGGTTCGGGGTTCCCATGTCTATGGTTTTTGATAATGGTCCCCAATTTGAGACGCCTGTTCTCAAAAGCTGGTTGGGAGACCAAGGAATTGCACATTGCTTTGCATCTGTCGGCCGTCCACAAGCAAACGGCCAGGTAGAAGCCTTTAATAAAATCATCTCAGACGGTCTCAAGAAAAAAATTGAACGAGCAGGCGGCCTATGGGCAGATGAACTACCACATGTTCTTTGGGCCATTAGGACGACTGAAAAAGGGGCGACTGGAGAAACTCCATTCCTCCTAACTTATGGTGCAGAAGCTGTTCTTCCAATAGAACACTACGAGCCGACTCTTCGAGTAATGCTATATGACGAAGAGGCAAACTGGGAAGCTATGCGCCTGGCATTAGACTCACTTCCTGAAAAGAGGGGCAATGCTGTTTTGCGCCATGAGATCTACCGCCTGAGAATGACTAGATCATACAACAAAAAAGTACACAGGCGTCCACTCAAAGTAGGGGACTTTGTACTTAGAAAAATGGAAGCAGTTGGTAGGGCTAATGAGTCTGGCAAACTAACTCCCAACTGGGAAGGACCCTACCGAATCTATGCGGAAGTCAGGGACGGTACCTACCGTCTGGAAACACCAGACGGCCAACCGTTGCCTCGAACTTGGAATGTAGATAACCTTAAAAGATATTTTTTCTGAATGATGTAAAGTAAAGAGCTACTTAATAAAGTTTGCACTTACTATTCAATTTTGTATTACGAGGGGCATGCCATCTGTACCTTTACAGTCGGCTACTCTCCATTGAGTTTTCACTCTATCTTTAGAGGGGCATGCCGTCTGTTCCTTTACAGTCGGCTACTCTCCATCGAGTATTTTACTCACCATACTTAGCTAAAAAGATTAGGGCCTGATCGATCCTGTACCTAACAGGCGGCTACCCTTCTTTTACTTAGCACCTACGTTCACCAAGAACTTACCAAGGCCACTGGCCGAATGATCAGACCAGGCGCCTAGTCAACTGATCCAAACTTTTAAAAACTAATCCGACCTGTCCCAACATTATAGCAGGCGTCCGGCGGCATCCATTAGGATGAAATTCGTCGCAGAGAGCAGCTCCCTTTTGGGTGGAACATTGTTCTATAAACTAATTACACGGCACCTATACGACTGTCCCAAAGGGCAACCACGTAGCCGTTTTTGAGACAAGGATAACTCTATCACTAACCAAACCAGTGGTAGCAGTTGACATCTGAGTCAGATGACCGCCTGTATTACTTGGGATAAATGCAGGGGGTACCTATTGAGTTAATAGCCAACAAACATTGGCGAATCAAGGGGTCTAGCCGGCCTACGCCGCCTGGTACCTCTACTTCTCAAACAAAAGTGACGGCGACTGAGTAACTCCAAAGTTAACTCATAGTCACTCCTTCAAATTTGGTATGGAACCTAAAAGGTTTGAGTCGTCCGCCTGTTTTAAACAAACAAGGGCACTCGAACCCCTATTCCTACTGGATAACCTATTGAGTAAATAGCCAACAAACATTGGTGAATCAAGGGGTCTAGCCGGCCTACGCCGCTTGATACCTTGACTACTCAATCAAGATTGTGACAAAGACTAAGTAACTCCTATGTTAACTTAATAGTCACTCAAACTTAGTATGGAGCCTAAAAGGTATGAGTCGTCCACTTGTTTTTAAACAAAGGCTCTCAACCAATACTCTTGCTAGGTTAACAAATAACAAATTAAAGGCCAACACTGGCAATAAAGGGAAACAACCGGTACCCGCCGCTTGGTTTCCTACTTAAATTCCTTGGCTACCAGGTAATTCAATTTACTTGGTCAAATTGAATAAAGAGTTCGAATACCGATTGATTAAATGGCCGACTGATCATCTATCCTGGAAACAGACAACCAGTCGTCCAGGGGCATAGGCGGCATACTTACTATTTGTACCTGTCTTAACGTTCGGCCATACACAACAGTCGGTCTAGTGAGCAAATTTCAAATACTTAGACAAATTTGAACAAAAACAAAAAATTTGATTAAAATGAGCCGGCCATAAAAGACCAGCAGAATATTCAAAACCCCGGCCCCCTGGCCGGGTAATTACAAAGCAAACGGCACGCAGGCCGTGAAAAGAAAAAAAAAATACTTAAAGCTTAAGAAGGGGGCAGTTCAGTATCAGCAGCAGCCGCCTGGTCAGCACTCTTCTTGCTGGACTCGGCCTTAGCTGCATCATCTTTTGATGCCTTACCCCCAAGTGGCACAAGCGCCACAACCGGCTCTTCCTCCTCCAACGCAACGTCCATCGCCTCTTCTTCAGCAGCCGCCAGGATCTGTTGATTATATATTTCCGAACACTGGCGGTACGTTCTTTCCCATGAGGCAAAGTCGGCACTGGGGAACAGTCGTTCCCAGGTCATGCGTTGGATTTGGGCGGAGTCTTCCACCATCTCCCGGACGAGCTCTTGTTTCTCTTGCTCGGCCTTGTCCGAGAGCTCTTGGGTAAGACTCTTCTCCTGGTTCACCAGGCGTTCTTTTACGTTAGCCAAAGATTTCTCCATGGCTTCGTAAGAGTGCATTTTTTGGCGAAGGGGTTTCAGCTCGGTTTTAAGTTTGGTGACGGTCCCCTCCAGCTCGTCAACCTTCTTTTGGGCCGTCTCTAGCTGAGCCCGAACAGCGGCGGTCGCCTGCGCCTGATAATAAAGAAGATCAAGGGTCAGTACTTCATTTTGGGCAATTTGAAACATTGCCTTATCACAGCTGGAGGCGGCCATAGCCTTTGCGGCCTTTACCTCTTTGTTTTTCCGATCAATCGGCTTGCGAAGGCTGTTGACTCGGAGCAGGGCCTAAGTACAAAGAAAAACAGGCGTCAGTTTCCAATCAAAAGAGTTAACAGGCGTCCTGGAACTCAAAAGCTCAAAAAGGTGCTAAGTATACCTCAGCTAGGATCCCCGAAATTCCATCGAGGTCAAGGGTGCCGGCACCCTTGACCGCCTCCCTGTCAGATGGAGGAACTACTTTAACCATTGACTTGGCTACCTCAACCAAGTCAAGTCCCTGGGGGCCGGCTGCATTAAGCAAAAGGAAAAAACAAGTTAGACCTAATCAAGAAGGAAGCAAGGGTGAGTTTTTACAAGCAAATGTCCATACATCTAGGCGGCCCCGCCTGGGTTTTTGAAGAAGTGGCCGGCTGCTTCTCAGCCGCCACTGTTTTCCTGGAAGACCCAGGAGAGCTTGCAACAGTCGTCCTCCGGGCCTTGGGGTCCGGCTGTTGCGAGGAAGAAGCCCTTGGAGTGCCAGACTGAAAACAAAAAAGAGTTAGTATATGCATAATACAACTAAAAGGAGAAGAGTTTTCAAAGCTTACCAAGGGTGCCTCCTTGCTGGGGGAGTCGGCATACGACTGCTTCATTAGCGAGACCCGCAGCATGGCCGCCGCAGTCTTAGATGCTGTTATTTTACTCATGGCGTCGGCTGAAAGAAATAAACAGCAAAGTTAGTAAAAATCCCAAGTAAACAAGGCGTGAAAAAACAGAGTATTCGTCAGGCCGGCTACCTCTAGAGCACCGACTGCCGAGGCCACAGGCGGCCAAGAAGTACTCATCATAGAGCCACTTGAAGTTCGGGACGCAGTTTAGGGGTACTTGCTCTCGTACCCCTGAAGTAGAGTTCACCCTAGTCTCTACTTTGAAGAGTCCTTTGTCTAGGATCTCTTTTTTAGCCTTTGGGGGAACAGGCGGCATGCTGCGACCGCCTGCGAGAAGAGGCGGATCCCTGTTCCACTTGTTAAAACGTTTGTTCAGCTCCGTGTCTGAACTCTCGATAATAAGGAAGGTGTTCCGCCAATCCTTCCATTTGTTTGCCTTACCTCTCGTCATGAGGTAACCCCTATGGCTTGTTAATTGATACCAGCCGGTACCTCCCGACTTAGGGGTCCGGCTGAGATAGTTCATGTGGGCGAAAGCCTCAAAACTTGGCTCCACCCCGTTCAGTTCGCACCCGGCCACATAGCCGAGTACGTTAACCCAAGAGTTGGGGGCTAACTGCCATAACCCCAGATCATACCCATCTAAAATCCGCTGAACAGCCGGATGTAATGGGAAGCGCAGTCCAGCTTTGATGGCCGCCACATAGCAGCCAAAGCAGCCGTCACCATAGCTGGTACCAGCCGGCCAGACGACAGTATCTTCTGGATCCGGCACAAACAGTAAATACTCTGAGCCCATTTTGTGGTTAGCAATAAAGCTCGCCACGTTGTCTCGCATGGTTGCGATCCGGCCCCGGGGCACCCTGCAGTAGTAGGGGGCGTTTTCCTCTCTGTAAGAGGCGGACGGCTCTGCCCAATTATCCCCCTTCTCCACTGCATGGGAACTTCTCGCCTCTTGTAGGCGGCTATGTTTCTCTTCTGAGCCAGAAGAACTATGGTCAGAAGAGCTGGAATCGGACTCGTCCCCTGACGAGTCCGAAGAGGACGACTCCTCCCCTCTCCTAGAGGGGCCCGCCTCCTCTCCCTTAGAAGGAGCAGAAGGAAAATTAGACATGTCCACGGTTAGATGAGAAGGGAACACCTTGGTCCCTCTCTCAGAACTGTCAGCTTGACAGTCGCCACGTTCTACATCTGGCGCCTGGTCAGATGTTTCGCTAAGGAGCACCCTTTGGGAGGAGCCGTCTGAGTTTGATATCATAGCAGTCTTTTTTGTTCTGGCCATCACGTTCTGCATAGACACAGATTCAGTCGGACTTTGTATAAAGGGCAAAGATGGGTCCAGAAAAGGGCAGGCGGCACTCCTAGTCCTAGATTCAGCCGTCCCCGGTGACCGGCTGATCACTAACTTAGGGCGTGTCGTGTGCTTCCATGGTGCCATTTCAAAAAATAAAAAGAAAATTAAGAGTAAGAGAACTGAGTTACCTGAACGCGTGACGGTTGATGAAGTCCTGGAAGTTCGGGTCAGTCGGCTTGTCAGAACAGGCGGTAGGCAGAAAAAGTTCGAAATGTCAGAGCAAGTTCAGGGGTCCGAATGTTCTCGCAAAAGTTCTCAAATGTGAAAATGACCGAAGTCAGCACTTCCTTTTATAGGCAAATTGAGAAGGCGAAGGGTCGCTTCCAAATTCAAATTTGGGCGGGAAAATCTCTCGGCCGTCTGTAAGGTGACACTTGTACCGGGCCGTCGCCTGTCACCGTGCGACACCTGTCACAGGCGACACGTGACCAGTCGCGTGCCACCTGTGAGGGGCAAATGATTAGGGGATTTTTATCCACCAATCACCGTCTGACAAGTGGACCAACCAGGTTCCGCCACGTGTCCTTCACGAAGGCCAACAGGAGCTTGCCACGTGTCAGTCACAGATACGTCCTCCACAGACCACTTAAGACACGCCACGTGTCCACCCATGCCAAATGGGACAACCGGCCATCAAGGCCCATTTCAGTCTAGAGGCCCGATCAGCCCTAGGTTTACCTTAAACCTAGAGAGTTGCACGCTTCCCAAGGCTATAAATACTCGATTAATCCTCATTAATCACACAACAGAAAAGGACCGAATAATTAAGAGATCAATCAGAGAAGAACAGACTTATTAACACCCAGCTAATCTCGCTAACAAGGCAGATTACCGACACTAAGCACTCTCACCTAGAGAGACCTCATTACTTTATTTTCTGTATTGATTACTCCTTAATCAGGTACTAACTTGACCGTTGGAGGCGGAGCTCTCAGGAGTCTCCGTTATTTTGCAGGTACAGGCGTCCGGTTCCAGTCTCGGAATTGTAACTCTCCCGCAGGACATCAGAAAACCCCGAAACAGTTATATAAATCAAATGAAAGTGAAATGCATTCTACAAAACTATTTGAATCAAATGAAAGTCTAAAACATTCAAACAAAGCTATTTGAATCAAATGGAAGTCAAATACATTCTACAAAGCTAATTGTATCAAATGAAAGTCAAACACATTCAAACAAAGCTATTTGAATCAAATGAAAGTCAAATACATTCTACAAAGCTAATTGAATCAAATGAAAGTCAAACACATTCAAACAAAGCTAATTGAATCAAATGAAAGTCAAACACATTCAAACAAAGCTATTTGAAGAAAATGAAAGTCAAATACATTCTCCAAAGCAAATTGAATCAAATAAAAGTCAAACACAGTCAAACAAAGTTATTTGATTCAAATGAAAGTCAAATACATTCTACAAAGCTAATTGAATCAAATGAAAGTCAAACACATTCGAACAAAGCTAATTAAATCAAATAAAAGTGAAATACATTCTACAAAGCTAATTGAATCATATAAAAGTCAAACATATTCAAACAAAGCTAATTGAATCTAATGGAAGTCAAATACATTCTACAAAGCTAATTGAATTAAATTAAAGTCAAACACATTTAAAATAAGCTAATTGAATTTAACAAAAGTCAAACACATTCAAACAAAGCTTTCGAATCAAGTGAAAGTCAAATAAATTCTACAAAGCTAAATGAAACAAATGAAAGTCAAACACATTCAAACAAAGCTATTTGAATCAAATGAAAGTCAAATACATTCTACTAAGCTAATTGAATCAAATGAAAGTCAAACACATTCAAACAAAGCTATTTTAATCAAATGAAAGTCAAACACATTCAAACAAAGCTATTTGAATAAAATGAAAGTGAAATGCATTCTACAAAGCTAATTAAATCAAATGAAAGTGAAACACATTCAAACAAAGCTATTTGAATCAAATGAGAGTCAAATACATTCAAACAAAGCTAATTAAATCAAATAAAAGTCAAATACATTCTACAAAGCTAATTGAATCAAATGAAAGTCAAACACATTCAAACAAAGCTAGTTGAATCAACTGAAAGTCAAATACATTCAACAAAGCAAATTGAATCAAATGAAAGTCAAACACATTCAACTAAAGCTAATTGAATCAAATGAAAGTCAAACATATTTAAACAAAGCTATTTTAATCAAATGAATGTCAAATACGTTCAACAAAGCTAATTGCATCAAATGAAAGTCAAACACATTCAAATAAAGCTATTTGAATCAAATGAAAGTCAAACACATTCAAACAAAGTTATTTAAATCAAATGAAAGTGAAATGCATTCTACAAAGCTAATTGAATCAAATGAAAGTTAAACGCATTCAAATAAAGCTATTTGAAGAAAACGAAAGTCAAATACATTCTACAAAGCAAATTGAAACAAATGAAAGTCAAACACAGTCAAACAAAGTTATTTGACAAAAATGAAAGTCAAATACATTCTACAAAGCTAATTGAATCAAATGAAAGTCAAACACATTCAAACAAAGCTATTTGAATCAAATGAAAGTCAAATACGTTCTACAAATCTAATTGTATCAAATGAAAGTAAAACGCAATCAAATAAAGCTATTTGAGTCAAATGAATGTCAAACACATTCAAACAAAGTTGTTTAAATTAAATGAAAGTGAAATGTATTCTACAAAGCTAATTGAATTAAATGAAAGTCAAACACATTCAAACAAAGCTATTTGAATCAAATGAAAGTCACACACATTCAAACAAAGCTATTTGAATCAAATGAGAGTCAAATACATTCAAACATAATTAAATCAAATAAAAGTGTCTACAAAGCTAATTGAATTAAATTAAAGTCAAACACATTCAAACAAAGCTAATTGAATCAAATGAAAGTCAAATACGTTCTACAAATCTAATTGTATCAAATGAAAGTAAAACGCAATCAAATAAAGCTATTTGAGTCAAATGAATGTCAAACACATTCAAACAAAGTTGTTTAAATTAAATGAAAGTGAAATGTATTCTACAATGCTAATTGAATCAAATGAAAGTTAAACGCATTCAAACAAAGCTATTTGAAGAAAATGAAAGTCAAATACATTCTACGAAGCAAATTGAATCAAATGAAAGTGAAATGCATTCTACAAAGCTAATTGAATCAAATGAAAGTTAAACGCATTCAAACAAAGCTATTTAAAGAAAATGAAAGTCAAATACATTCTACAAAGCAAATTGAAACAAATGAAAGTCAAACACATTCAAACAAAGCTAATTGAATCAAATGAGAGTCAAATACATTCAACAAAGCTAATTGAATCAAATGAAAGTCAAACACATTCAAACAAAGCTAATTGAATCAAATGAAAGTCAAGCACATTCAAACAAAGCTATTTTAATCAAATGAAAGTCAAATACATTCTACAAAGCTAATTGAATCAAATGAAAGTAAAACACATTCAAACAAAGCTATTTGAATCAAATTAAAGTCAAACACATTCAAACAAAGCTATTTGAATCAAATGAGAGTCAAATACATTAAAACAAAGCTAATTAAATCAAATAAAAGTCTAATACATTCTACAAAGCTAATTGAATTAAATTAAAGTCAAACACATTCAAACAAAGCTAATTGAATTAAATGAAAGTCAAACACATTCAAACAAAGATTTTGAATCAAATGAAAGTCAAATACATTCTACAAAGCTAATTGAATCAAATGAAAGTCAAACACATTCAAATAAAGCTATTTGAATCAAATGAAAATCAAACACTTTCAAACATAGTTATTTAAATCAAATGAAAGTGAAATGCATTCTACAAAACTATTTGAATCAAATGAAAGTCTAAAACATTCAAACAAAGCTATTTGAATCAAATGGAAGTCAAATACATTCTACAAAGCTAATTGTATCAAATGAAAGTCAAACACATTCAAACAAAGCTATTTGAATCAAATGAAAGTCAAATACATTCTACAAAGCTAATTGAATCAAATGAAAGTCAAACACATTCAAACAAAGCTAATTGAATCAAATGAAAGTCAAACACATTCAAACAAAGCTATTTGAAGAAAATGAAAGTCAAATACATTCTCCAAAGCAAATTGAATCAAATAAAAGTCAAACACAGTCAAACAAAGTTATTTGATTCAAATGAAAGTCAAATACATTCTACAAAGCTAATTGAATCAAATGAAAGTCAAACACATTCGAACAAAGCTAATTAAATCAAATAAAAGTGAAATACATTCTACAAAGCTAATTGAATCATATAAAAGTCAAACATATTCAAACAAAGCTAATTGAATCTAATGGAAGTCAAATACATTCTACAAAGCTAATTGAATTAAATTAAAGTCAAACACATTTAAAATAAGCTAATTGAATTTAACAAAAGTCAAACACATTCAAACAAAGCTTTCGAATCAAGTGAAAGTCAAATAAATTCTACAAAGCTAAATGAAACAAATGAAAGTCAAACACATTCAAACAAAGCTATTTGAATCAAATGAAAGTCAAATACATTCTACTAAGCTAATTGAATCAAATGAAAGTCAAACACATTCAAACAAAGCTATTTTAATCAAATGAAAGTCAAACACATTCAAACAAAGCTATTTGAATAAAATGAAAGTGAAATGCATTCTACAAAGCTAATTGAATCAAATGAAAGTGAAACACATTCAAACAAAGCTATTTGAATCAAATGAGAGTCAAATACATTCAAACAAAGCTAATTAAATCAAATAAAAGTCAAATACATTCTACAAAGCTAATTGAATCAAATGAAAGTCAAACACATTCAAACAAAGCTAGTTGAATCAACTGAAAGTCAAATACATTCAACAAAGCTAATTGAATCAAATGAAAGTCAAACACATTCAACTAAAGCTAATTGAATCAAATGAAAGTCAAACATATTTAAACAAAGCTATTTTAATCAAATGAATGTCAAATACGTTCAACAAAGCTAATTGCATCAAATGAAAGTCAAACACATTCAAATAAAGCTATTTGAATCAAATGAAAGTCAAACACATTCAAACAAAGTTATTTAAATCAAATGAAAGTGAAATGCATTCTACAAAGCTAATTGAATCAAATGAAAGTTAAACGCATTCAAATAAAGCTATTTGAAGAAAACGAAAGTCAAATACATTCTACAAAGCAAATTGAAACAAATGAAAGTCAAACACAGTCAAACAAAGTTATTTGACAAAAATGAAAGTCAAATACATTCTACAAAGCTAATTGAATCAAATGAAAGTCAAACACATTCAAACAAAGCTATTTGAATCAAATGAAAGTCAAATACGTTCTACAAATCTAATTGTATCAAATGAAAGTAAAACGCAATCAAATAAAGCTATTTGAGTCAAATGAATGTCAAACACATTCAAACAAAGTTGTTTAAATTAAATGAAAGTGAAATGTATTCTACAAAGCTAATTGAATCAAATGAAAGTCAAACACATTCAAACAAAGCTATTTGAATCAAATGAAAGTCACACACATTCAAACAAAGCTATTTGAATCAAATGAGAGTCAAATACATTCAAACATAATTAAATCAAATAAAAGTGTCTACAAAGCTAATTGAATTAAATTAAAGTCAAACACATTCAAACAAAGCTAATTGAATCAAATGAAAGTCAAATACGTTCTACAAATCTAATTGTATCAAATGAAAGTAAAACGCAATCAAATAAAGCTATTTGAGTCAAATGAATGTCAAACACATTCAAACAAAGTTGTTTAAATTAAATGAAAGTGAAATGTATTCTACAATGCTAATTGAATCAAATGAAAGTTAAACGCATTCAAACAAAGCTATTTGAAGAAAATGAAAGTCAAATACATTCTACGAAGCAAATTGAATCAAATGAAAGTGAAATGCATTCTACAAAGCTAATTGAATCAAATGAAAGTTAAACGCATTCAAACAAAGCTATTTGAAGAAAATGAAAGTCAAATACATTCTACAAAGCAAATTGAAACAAATGAAAGTCAAACACATTCAAACAAAGCTAATTGAATCAAATGAGAGTCAAATACATTCAACAAAGCTAATTGAATCAAATGAAAGTCAAACACATTCAAACAAAGCTAATTGAATCAAATGAAAGTCAAGCACATTCAAACAAAGCTATTTTAATCAAATGAAAGTCAAATACATTCTACAAAGCTAATTGAATCAAATGAAAGTAAAACACATTCAAACAAAGCTATTTGAATCAAATTAAAGTCAAACACATTCAAACAAAGCTATTTGAATCAAATGAGAGTCAAATACATTAAAACAAAGCTAATTAAATCAAATAAAAGTCTAATACATTCTACAAAGCTAATTGAATTAAATTAAAGTCAAACACATTCAAACAAAGCTAATTGAATTAAATGAAAGTCAAACACATTCAAACAAAGATTTTGAATCAAATGAAAGTCAAATACATTCTACAAAGCTAATTGAATCAAATGAAAGTCAAACACATTCAAATAAAGCTATTTGAATCAAATGAAAATCAAACACTTTCAAACATAGTTATTTAAATCAAATGAAAGTGAAATGCATTCTACAAAACTATTTGAATCAAATGAAAGTCTAAAACATTCAAACAAAGCTATTTGAATCAAATGGAAGTCAAATACATTCTACAAAGCTAATTGTATCAAATGAAAGTCAAACACATTCAAACAAAGCTATTTGAATCAAATGAAAGTCAAATACATTCTACAAAGCTAATTGAATCAAATGAAAGTCAAACACATTCAAACAAAGCTAATTGAATCAAATGAAAGTCAAACACATTCAAACAAAGCTATTTGAAGAAAATGAAAGTCAAATACATTCTCCAAAGCAAATTGAATCAAATAAAAGTCAAACACAGTCAAACAAAGTTATTTGATTCAAATGAAAGTCAAATACATTCTACAAAGCTAATTGAATCAAATGAAAGTCAAACACATTCGAACAAAGCTAATTAAATCAAATAAAAGTGAAATACATTCTACAAAGCTAATTGAATCATATAAAAGTCAAACATATTCAAACAAAGCTAATTGAATCTAATGGAAGTCAAAGACATTCTACAAAGCTAATTGAATTAAATTAAAGTCAAACACATTTAAAATAAGCTAATTGAATTTAACAAAACTCAAACACATTCAAACAAAGCTTTCGAATCAAGTGAAAGTCAAATAAATTCTACAAAGCTAAATGAAACAAATGAAAGTCAAACACATTCAAACAAAGCTATTTGAATCAAATGAAAGTCAAATACATTCTACTAAGCTAATTGAATCAAATGAAAGTCAAACACATTCAAACAAAGCTATTTTAATCAAATGAAAGTCAAACACATTCAAACAAAGCTATTTGAATAAAATGAAAGTGAAATGCATTCTACAAAGCTAATTGAATCAAATGAAAGTGAAACACATTCAAACAAAGCTATTTGAATCAAATGAGAGTCAAATACATTCAAACAAAGCTAATTAAATCAAATAAAAGTCAAATACATTCTACAAAGCTAATTGAATCAAATGAAAGTCAAACACATTCAAACAAAGCTAGTTGAATCAACTGAAAGTCAAATACATTCAACAAAGCAAATTGAATCAAATGAAAGTCAAACACATTCAACTAAAGCTAATTGAATCAAATGAAAGTCAAACATATTTAAACAAAGCTATTTTAATCAAATGAATGTCAAATACGTTCAACAAAGCTAATTGCATCAAATGAAAGTCAAACACATTCAAATAAAGCTATTTGAATCAAATGAAAGTCAAACACATTCAAACAAAGTTATTTAAATCAAATGAAAGTGAAATGCATTCTACAAAGCTAATTGAATCAAATGAAAGTTAAACGCATTCAAATAAAGCTATTTGAAGAAAACGAAAGTCAAATACATTCTACAAAGCAAATTGAAACAAATGAAAGTCAAACACAGTCAAACAAAGTTATTTGACAAAAATGAAAGTCAAATACATTCTACAAAGCTAATTGAATCAAATGAAAGTCAAACACATTCAAACAAAGCTATTTGAATCAAATGAAAGTCAAATACGTTCTACAAATCTAATTGTATCAAATGAAAGTAAAACGCAATCAAATAAAGCTATTTGAGTCAAATGAATGTCAAACACATTCAAACAAAGTTGTTTAAATTAAATGAAAGTGAAATGTATTCTACAAAGCTAATTGAATCAAATGAAAGTCAAACACATTCAAACAAAGCTATTTGAATCAAATGAAAGTAACACACATTCAAACAAAGCTATTTGAATCAAATGAGAGTCAAATACATTCAAACATAATTAAATCAAATAAAAGTGTCTACAAAGCTAATTGAATTAAATTAAAGTCAAACACATTCAAACAAAGCTAATTGAATCAAATGAAAGTCAAATACGTTCTACAAATCTAATTGTATCAAATGAAAGTAAAACGCAATCAAATAAAGCTATTTGAGTCAAATGAATGTCAAACACATTCAAACAAAGTTGTTTAAATTAAATGAAAGTGAAATGTATTCTACAATGCTAATTGAATCAAATGAAAGTTAAACGCATTCAAACAAAGCTATTTGAATCAAATGAGAGTCAAATACATTCTACAAAGCTAATTGAATCAAATGAAAGTCAAACACATTCAAACAAAGCTATTTGAATCAAATGAAAGTCACACACATTGAAACAAACCTATTTGAATCAAATGAGAGTCAAATACATTCAAACAAAGCTAATTAAATCAAATAAAAGTGTAATACATTCTACAAAGCTAATTGAATTAAATTAAAGTCAAACACATTCAAACAAAGCTAATTGAATCAAATGAAAGTCAAACACATTTAAACAAAGATTTCGAATCAAATGAAAGTCAAATACATTCTACAAAGCTAATTGAATCAAATGAAAGTCAAACACTTTCAAACAAAGCTATTTGAATCAAATGAAAGTTAAACACATTCAACTAAAGCTAATTGAATCAAATGAAAGTCAAACATATTTAAACAAAGCTATTTTAATCAAATGAATGTCAAATACGTTCAACAAAGCTAATTGTATCAAATGAAAGTCAAACACATTCTAATAAAGCTATTTGATTCAAATGAAAGTATAACGCATTCAAACAAAGTTATTTAAATCAAATGAAAGTGAAATGCATTCTACAAAGCTAATTGAATCAAATGAAAGTTAAACGCATTCAAACAAAGCTATTTGAAGAAAATGAAAGTCAAATACATTCTACAAAGCAAATTGAAACAAATGAAAGTCAAACACATTCAAACAAAGCTAATTGAATCAAATGAGAGTCAAATACATTCAACAAAGCTAATTGAATCAAATGAAAGTCAAACACATTCAAACAAAGCTAATTGAATCAAATGAAAGTCAAGCACATTCAAACAAAGCTATTTTAATCAAATGAAAGTCAAATACATTCTACAAAGCTAATTGAATCAAATGAAAGTAAAACACATTCAAACAAAGCTATTTGAATCAAATTAAAGTCAAACACATTCAAACAAAGCTATTTGAATCAAATGAGAGTCAAATACATTAAAACAAAGCTAATTAAATCAAATAAAAGTCTAATACATTCTACAAAGCTAATTGAATTAAATTAAAGTCAAACACATTCAAATAAAGCTAATTGAATTAAATGAAAGTCAAACACATTCAAACAAAGATTTTGAATCAAATGAAAGTCAAATACATTCTACAAAGCTAATTGAATCAAATGAAAGTCAAACACATTCAAATAAAGCTATTTGAATCAAATGAAAATCAAACACTTTCAAACATAGTTATTTAAATCAAATGAAAGTGAAATGCATTCTACAAAACTATTTGAATCAAATGAAAGTCTAAAACATTCAAACAAAGCTATTTGAATCAAATGGAAGTCAAATACATTCTACAAAGCTAATTGTATCAAATGAAAGTCAAACACATTCAAACAAAGCTATTTGAATCAAATGAAAGTCAAATACATTCTACAAAGCTAATTGAATCAAATGAAAGTCAAACACATTCAAACAAAGCTAATTGAATCAAATGAAAGTCAAACACATTCAAACAAAGCTATTTGAAGAAAATGAAAGTCAAATACATTCTCCAAAGCAAATTGAATCAAATAAAAGTCAAACACAGTCAAACAAAGTTATTTGATTCAAATGAAAGTCAAATACATTCTACAAAGCTAATTGAATCAAATGAAAGTCAAACACATTCGAACAAAGCTAATTAAATCTAATAAAAGTGAAATACATTCTACAAAGCTAATTGAATCATATAAAAGTCAAACATATTCAAACAAAGCTAATTGAATCTAATGGAAGTCAAATACATTCTACAAAGCTAATTGAATTAAATTAAAGTCAAACACATTTAAAATAAGCTAATTGAATTTAACAAAACTCAAACACATTCAAACAAAGCTTTCGAATCAAGTGAAAGTCAAATAAATTCTACAAAGCTAAATGAAACAAATGAAAGTCAAACACATTCAAACAAAGCTATTTGAATCAAATGAAAGTCAAATACATTCTACTAAGCTAATTGAATCAAATGAAAGTCAAACACATTCAAACAAAGCTATTTTAATCAAATGAAAGTCAAACACATTCAAACAAAGCTATTTGAATAAAATGAAAGTGAAATGCATTCTACAAAGCTAATTGAATCAAATGAAAGTGAAACACATTCAAAAAAAGCTATTTGAATCAAATGAGAGTCAAATACATTCAAACAAAGCTAATTAAATCAAATAAAAGTCAAATACATTCTACAAAGCTAATTGAATCAAATGAAAGTCAAACACATTCAAACAAAGCTAGTTGAATCAACTGAAAGTCAAATACATTCAACAAAGCAAATTGAATCAAATGAAAGTCAAACACATTCAACTAAAGCTAATTGAATCAAATGAAAGTCAAACATATTTAAACAAAGCTATTTTAATCAAATGAATGTCAAATACGTTCAACAAAGCTAATTGCATCAAATGAAAGTCAAACACATTCAAATAAAGCTATTTGAATCAAATGAAAGTCAAACACATTCAAACAAAGTTATTTAAATCAAATGAAAGTGAAATGCATTCTACAAAGCTAATTGAATCAAATGAAAGTTAAACGCATTCAAACAAAGCTATTTGAAGAAAACGAAAGTCAAATACATTCTACAAAGCAAATTGAAACAAATGAAAGTCAAACACAGTCAAACAAAGTTATTTGACAAAAATGAAAGTCAAATACATTCTACAAAGCTAATTGAATCAAATGAAAGTCAAACACATTCAAACAAAGCTATTTGAATCAAATGAAAGTCAAATACGTTCTACAAATCTAATTGTATCAAATGAAAGTAAAACGCAATCAAATAAAGCTATTTGAGTCAAATGAATGTCAAACACATTCAAACAAAGTTGTTTAAATTAAATGAAAGTGAAATGTATTCTACAAAGCTATATGAATCAAATGAAAGTCAAACACATTCAAACAAAGCTATTTGAATCAAATGAAAGTCAAATACATTTAAGAAAGCAAATTGAATCAAATGAAAGTCAAACACATTCAAACAAAGCTAATTGAATCAACTGAAAGTCAAATACATTTAAGAAAGCAAATTGATTCAAATGAAAGTCAAACACATTCAACTAAAGCTAATTGAATCAAATGAAAGTCAAACATATTTAAACAAAGCTATTTTAATCAAATGAATGTCAAATACGTTCAACAAAGCTAATTGTATCAAATGAAAGTCAAACACATTCAAATAAAGCTATTTGAATCAAATGAAAGTCATACGTATTCAAACAAAGTTATTTAATCAAATGAAAGTGAAATGCATTCTACAAAGCTAATTGAATCAAATGAAAGTTAAACGCATTCAAACAAAGCTATTTGAAGAAAATGAAAGTCAAATACATTCTACAAAGCAAATTGAAACAAATGAAAGTTAAACAAATTCAAACAAAGCTAATTGAATCAAATGAGAGTCAAATACATTCAACAAAGCAAATTGAATCAAATGAAAGTCAAACACATTCAAACAAAGCTAATTGAATCAAATGAAAGTCAAGCACATTCAAACAAAGATATTTTAATCAAATGAAGGTCAAATACATTCTACAAAGCTAATTGAATCAAATGAAAGTAAAACACATTCAAACAAAGCTATTTGAATCAAATTAAAGTCAAACACATTCAAACAAAGCTATTTGAATCAAATGAGAGTCAAATACATTAAAACAAAGCTAATTAAATCAAATAAAAGTCTAATACATTCTACAAAGCTAATTGAATTAAATTAAAGTCAAACACTGATAGGCTTATCGCGTACCTAACAAAAATAACCTAACTATTCCTTCTAACTGTGTAGTAGGGCAAGTAAGGATCGAATCCCAAGAGACTATGGTTCATTCAATTAATCAGACTCAATTAATCACTAAGCACGTCACCAATCAATAATGGATGATAATAATCAACTAATATATTAAATAACACAATTAACTAGAGGAAATATTAATCAATAAACTAAAGCATCCAAGATCAAGCATTACCACGATTATGATTGATAAACTAATAAATCTACCCCCAATATATAAATCAATTGACAAGAAGAAAAGCAATCCCTAATAATAATACCAAAGGTCTCTTCCAAGTTATCAATGGCTTCCCAAATTAACTATCAAGCCTACTTCCGTGGAATCAAGCGAATAAGGGACATTAAACACCATGCCTAGATTCCTAATTATTCAATCATCTACTTCCGTGATGATCTTCAAACCCTTAATTGGAATAACCTAATCCCGTTAATACCCAACTTCCGTTGCAATAAGAACAAAGGGATGATAACAATACTAATTATTCCTAATCTAGTATTGGCATAAACACAATCAATTAAGCATGTCAATTGGGATTATTATTGGGGAATTTAAAGATCTACTTTATACATCAATCATAATCGAGCTTAGCAAGATCCCGGATTAAGGAAACTACTCACACATCATAATAAAATCAAAATCAAGTTCAAAAACAAGAAATAGTAAAGAAAACATATTTAGAGAACAGTGAATATCAGAAAAGAGTGAAGTAAGATAAATACCAATTACTCCAATTGAAAGAACTCAAATTGTTGATGAACAATTGATTAATCTGGGATTAAAAGATTGAAATTGCTTAAAGGAAATAAAACTAGGGTTCTTGAGAGTTTTCTAGGGCTTAAGGAGAAAACTAATGAAAAACTCTTTTTAAAAGTTAATTACAAAAGGGTATTTATACCCTCAAAAGATAGAAATTCGGAAATAGCTGAAATCGCGCAATCTTGAACATCGCCCGGTCAGACCGGGCAAACCTCGCCCGATCGGGCGGAGGAAGGCTGCGTAAAATACGACAGTTTTCCTTCTTTGCCCGGTCAGACCGGGCGAACCTCGCCCGGTCGGGCGCGCGTAACACGTTTCCAGAATTGCATCTTCATAACTTGACTTCTTCATCGCCCGGTCTGACCGGGCGAAGCCTGCCCGATCGGGCGCGCGTTGCACCGTTCAGAATTGGGCTTCTTCCTGTGAACTCTTCATTGCCCGGTCTGCCCGGGCAAGCCATGCCCGGTCGGGCACTCCACATAAATTGCAGTTCTTGGCTATCAACTCTTCCGAATCTACTAAAAACACGTCCAATTGCCTAGAAACGCTTCATATTCCTGAAAAGCTTACTAAAACAATCGAATACACTAAAGAAGAGATTGTTAGCAAGAAATGGCTCCGTAGAGCTCAAAACCATATAAAATTACTAAGTAAAACCGGGGAAAACCATTGTATAAAACACGTATATCAAACACATTCAAACAAAGCTAATTGAATCTAATGAAAGTCAAACACATTCAAACAAATATTTTGAATCAAATGAAAGTCAAATACATTCTACAAAGCTAATTGAATCAAATGAAAGTGAAACACATTCATATAAAGCTATTTGAATCAAATGAAAATCAAACACTTTCAAACATAGTTATTTAAATCAAATGAAAGTGAAATGCATTCTACAAAACTATTTGAATCAAATGAAAGTCTAAAACATTCAAACAAAGCTATTTGAATCAAATGGAAGTCAAAGACATTCTACAAAGCTAATTGTATCAAATGAAAGTCAAACACATTCAAACAAAGCTATTTGAATCAAATGAAAGTCAAAGACATTCTACAAAGCTAATTGAATCAAATGAAAGTCAAACACATTCAAACAAAGCTAATTGAATCAAATGAAAGTCAAACATATTCAAACAAAGCTATCGAATCAAGTGAAAGTCAAATAAATTCTACAAAGCTAATTGAAACAAATGAAAGTCAAACACATTCAAACAAAGCTATTTGAATCAAATGAAAGTCAAATACATTCTACTAAGCTAAGTGAATCAAATGAAAGTCAAACACATTCAAACAAAGCTACTTTAATCAAATGACAGTCAAATACATTCTACAAAGCTAATTGTATCAAATGAAAGTCAAACACATTCAAACAATGCTATTTGAATAAAATGAAAGTGAAATGCATTCTACAAAGCTAATTGAATCAAATGAAAGTGAAACACATTCAAACAAAGCTATTTGAATCAAATGAGAGTCAAATACATTCAAACAAAGCTAATTAAATCAAATAAAAGTCAAATACATTCTACAAAGCTAATTGAATCAAATGAAATTCAAACACATTCAAACAAAGCTAATTGAATCAACTGAAAGTCAAATACATTCAAGAAAGCAAATTGAATCAAATGAAAGTCAAACACATTCAACTAAAGCTAATTGAATCAAATGAAAGTCAAACATATTTAAACAAACTATTTTAATCAAATGAATGTCAAATACGTTCAACAAAGCTAATTGTATCAAATGAAAGTCAAACACATTCAAATAAAGCTATTTGAATCAAATGAAAGTCATACGCATTCAAACAAAGTTATTTAATCAAATGAAAGTGAAATGCATTCTACAAAGCTAATTGAATCAAATGAAAGTTAAACGCATTCAAACAAAGCTATTTGAAGAAAATGAAAGTCAAATACATTCTACAAAGCAAATTGAAACAAATGAAAGTCAAACACATACAAACAAAGCTAATTGAATCACATGAGAGTAAAATACATTCAACAAAGCTAATTGAATCAAATGAAAGTCAAACACATTCAAACAAAGCTAATTGAATCAAATGAAAGTCAAGCACATTCAACAAAGCTATTTTAATCAAATGAAGGTCAAATACATTCTACAAAGCTAATTGAATCAAATGAAAGTAAAACACATTCAAACAAAGCTATTTGAATCAAATTAAAGTCAAACACATTCAAACAAAGCTATTTGAATCAAATGAGAGTCAAATACATTAAAACAAAGCTAATTAAATCAAATAAAAGTCTAATACATTCTACAAAGCTAATTGAATTAAATTAAAGTCAAACACATTCAAACAAAGCTAATTGAATCAAATGAAAGTCAAACACATTCAAACAAATATTTTGAATCAAATGAAAGTCAAATACATTCTACAAAGCTAATTGAATCAAATGAAAGTGAAACACATTCATATAAAGCTATTTGAATCAAATGAAAATCAAACACTTTCAAACATAGTTATTTAAATCAAATGAAAGTGAAATGCATTCTACAAAACTATTTGAATCAAATGAAAGTCTAAAACATTCAAACAAAGCTATTTGAATAAAATGGAAGTCAAATACATTCTACAAAGCTAATTGTATCAAATGAAAGTCAAACACTTTCAAACAAAGTTATTTGGATCAAATGAAAGTAAAAGACATTCTACAAAGCTAATTGAATCAAATGAAAGTCAAACACATTCAAACAAAGCTAATTGAATCAAATGAAAGTCAAACACATTCAAACAAAGCTATTTGAAGAAAATGAAAGTCAAATACATTCTCCAAAGCAAATTGAATCAAATAAAAGTCAAACACAGTCATACAAAGTTATTTGATTCAAATGAAAGTCAAATACATTCTACAAAGCTAATTGAATCAAATGAAAGTCAAACACATTCAAACAAAGCTAATTAAATCAAATAAAAATCAAATACATTCTACAAAGCTAATTGAATCATATAAAAGTCAAACATATTCAAACAAAGCTAATTGAACCAAATGGAAGTCAAATACATTCTACAAAGCTAATTGAATTAAATTAAAGTCAAACACATTTAAAATAAGCTAATTGAATTTAACGAAAGTCAAACACATTCAAACAAAGCTTTCGAATCAAGTGAAATCAAATAAATTCTACAAAGCTAATTGAAACAAATGAAAGTCAAACACATTCAAACAAAGCTATTTGAATCAAATGAAAGTCAAATACATTCTACTAAGCTAATTGAATCAAATGAAAGTCAAACACATTCAAACAAAGCTATTTGAATCAAATGACAGTAAAATACATTCTACAAAGCTAATTGAATCAATTGAAAGTCAAACATATTTAAACAAAACTATTTTAATCAAATGAATGTCAAATACGTTCAACAAAGCTAATTGTATCAATTGAAAGTCAAACACATTCAAATAAAGCTATTTGAATAAAATGAAAGTCATACGCATTCAAACAAAGTTATTTAAATCAAATGAAAGTGAAATGCATTCTACAAAGCTAATTGAATCAAATGAAAGTTAAACGCATTCAAACAAAGCTATTTGAAGAAAATGAAAGTCAAATACATTCTACAAAGCAAATTGAAACAAATGAAAGTCAAACACATTCAAACAAAGCTAATTGAATCAAATGAGAGTCAAATACATTCAACAAATCTAATTGAATCAAACGAAAGTCAAACACATTCAAACAAAGCTAATTGAATCAAATGAAAGTCAAGCACATTCAAACAAAGCTATTTTAATCAAATGAAAGTCAAATACATTCTACAAAGCTAATTGAATCAAATGAAAGTAAAACACGTTCAAACAAAGCTATTTGAATCAAATTAAAGTCAAACACATTCAAACAAAGCTATTTGAATCAAATGAGAGTCAAATACATTAAAACAAAGCTAATTAAATCAAATAAAAGTCTAATACATTCTACAAAGCTAATTGAATTAAATTAAAGTCAAACACATTCAAACAAAGCTAATTGAATCAAATGAAAGTCAAACACATTCAAACAAATATTTTGAATCAAATGAAAGTCAAATACATTCTACAAAGCTAATTGAATCAAATGAAAGTGAAACACATTCATATAAAGCTATTTGAATCAAATGAAAATTAAACACTTTCAAACATAGTTATTTAAATCAAATGAAAGTGAAATGCATTCTACAAAACTATTTGAATCAAATGAAAGTCTAAAACATTCAAACAAAGCTATTTGAATCAAATGGAAGTCAAATACATTCTACAAAGCTAATTGTATCAAATGAAAGTCAAACACATTCAAACAAAGCTATTTGAATCAAATGAAAGTCAAATACATTCTACAAAGCTAATTGAATCAAATGAAAGTCAAACACATTCAAACAAAGCTAATTGAATCAAATGAAAGTCAAACACATTCAAACAAAGCTATTTGAAGAAAATGAAAGTCAAATACATTCTCCAAAGCAAATTGAATCAAATAAAAGTCAAACACAGTCAAACAAAGTTATTTGATTCAAATGAAAGTCAAATACATTCTACAAAGCTAATTGAATCAAATGAAAGTCAAACACATTCAAACAAAGCTAATTAAATCAAATAATAGTCAAATACATTCTACAAAGCTAATTGAATCATATAAAAGTCAAACATATTCAAACAAAGCTAATTGAACCAAATGGAAGTCAAATACATTCTACAAAGCTAATTGAATTAAATTAAAGTCAAACACATTTAAAATAAGCTAATTGAATTTAACGAAAGTCAAACACATTCAAACAAAGCTTTCGAATCAAGTGAAAGTCAAATAAATTCTACAAAGCTAATTGAAACAAATGAAAGTCAAACACATTCAAACAAAGCTATTTGAATCAAATGAAAGTCAAATACATTCTACTAAGCTAATTGAATCAAATGAAAGTCAAACACATTCAAACAAAGCTATTTTAATCAAATGACAGTCAAATACATTCTACAAAGCTAATTGTATCAAATGAAAGTCAAACACATTCAAACAAAGCTATTTGAATAAAATGAAAGTGAAATGCATTCTACAAAGCTAATTGAATCAAATGAAAGTGAAACACATTCAAACAAAGCTATTTGAATCAAATGAGAGTCAAATACATTCAAACAAAGCTAATTAAATCAAATAAAAGTCAAATACATTCTACAAAGCTAATTGAACCAAATGAAAGTGAAACACATTCAAACAAAGCTATTTGAATCAAATGACAGTAAAATACATTCTACAAAGCTAATTGAATCAATTGAAAGTCAAACATATTTAAACAAAGCTATTTTAATCAAATGAATGTCAAATACGTTCAACAAAGCTAATTGCATCAAATGAAAGTCAAGCACATTCAAATAAAGCTATTTGAACCAAATGAAAGTCAAACACATTCAAACAAAGTTATTTAAATCAAATGAAAGTGAAATATATTCTACAAAGTTAATTGAATCAAATGAAAGTTAAACGCATTCAAACAAAGCTATTTGAAGAAAACGAAAGTCAAATACATTCTACAAAGCTAATTGAAACAAATGAAAGTCAAACACATTCAAACAAAGCTATTTGAATCAAATGAAAGTCAAATACGTTCTACAAATCTAATTGTATCAAATGAAAGTAAAACGCAAACAAATAAAGCTATTTGAGTCAAATGAATGTCAAACACATTCAAACAAAGTTGTTTAAATTAAGTGAAAGTGAAATGTATTCTACAAAGCTAATTGAATCAAATGAAAGTTAAACGCATTCAAACAAAGCTATTTGAATCAAATGAGAGTCAAATACATTCTACAAGGCTAATTGAATCAAATGAAAGTCAAACACATTCAAACAAAGCTATTTGAATCAAATGAAAGTTAAACACATTCAAACAAAGCTATTTGAATCAAATGAGAGTCAAATACATTCAAACAAAGCTAATTAAATCAAATAAAAGTCTAATACATTCTACAAAGCTAATTGAATTAAATTAAAGTCAAACACATTCAAACAAAGCTAATTGAATCAAATGAAAGTCAAACACATTCAAACAAAGATTTCGAATCAAATGAAAGTCAAATACATTCTACAAAGCTAATTGAATCAAATGAAAGTCAAACACATTCTAATAAAGCTATTTGAATCAAATGAAAGTGAAATACATTCTACAAAGCTAATTGAATCAAATGAAAGTCAAACACATTCAAACAAAGCTATTTGAATCAAAGGAGAGTCAAATAAATTCAAACAAAGCTAATTAAATCAAACAAAAGTAAAATACATTCTAAAAAGCTAATTGAATCAAATGAAAGTCAAACACATTCAAACAAAGCCTTTTAAATCAAACGAAAGTCAAACACATTCAAAAAAAGCTTTTTAATTTAAATGAAAGTCAAACACATTCAAACAAAGCTATATAAATCAAATGAAAGTGAAATGCATTCTACAAAGCAAATTGATCTAAATGAAATTCAAACACATTCAAACAAAGGTATTTGAATCAAATGACAGTCAAACACATTCTACAAAGCTAATTGAATCAATTGAAAGTCAAACACATTCAAACAAAGCTATTTGAATCAAATGAAAGTCAAATACATTCTACAAAGCTAATTGTATCAAATGAAAGTCAAACACATTCAAACAAAGCTATTTGAATAAAATGAAAGTGAAATGCATTCTACAAAGCTAATTGAATCAAATGAAAGTGAAACACATTCAAACAAAGCTATTTGAATCAAATGAGAGTCAAATACATTCAAACAAAGCTAATTAAATCAAATAAAAGTCAAATACATTCTACAAAGCTAATTGAACCAAATGAAAGTGAAACACATTCAAACAAAGCTATTTGAATCAAATAAAAGTCAAATACATTCTACAAAGCTAATTGAATCAATTGAAAGTCAAACATATTTAAACAAAGCTATTTTAATTAAATGAATGTCAAATACGTTCAACAAAGCTAATTGTATCAAATGAAAGTCAAACACATTCAAATAAAGCTATTTGAATCAAATGAAAGTCAAACACATTCAAACAAAGTTATTAAAATCAAATGAAAGTGAAATGCATTCTACAAAGCTAATTGAATCAAATGAAAGTTAAACGCATTCAAACAAAGCTATTTGAAGAAAACGAAAGTCAAATACATTCTACAAAGCAAATTGAAACAAATGAAAGTCAAACACAGTCAAACAAAGTTATTTGACAAAAATGAAAGTCAAATACATTCTACAAAGCTAATTGAATCAAATGAAAGTCAAACACATTCAAACAAAGCTATTTTAATCAAATGAAAGTCAAATACGTTCTACAAATCTAATTGTATCTAATGAAAGTAAAACGCAATCAAATAAAGCTATTTGAGTCAAATGAATGTCAAACACATTCAAACAAAGTTGTTTAAATTAAATGAAAGTGAAATGTATTCTACAAAGCTAATTGAATCAAATGAAAGTTAAACGCATTCAAACAAAGCTATTTAAATCAAATGAGAGTCAAATACATTCTACAAAGCTAATTGAATCAAATGAAAGTCAAACACATTCAAACAAAGCTAATTGAATCAAATGAAAGTCAAACACATTCAAACAAAGCTATTTGAATCAAATGAGAGTCAAATACATTCAAACAAAGCTAATTAAATCAAATAAAAGTCTAATACATTCTACAAAGCTAATTGAATTAAATTAAAGTCAAACACATTCAAACAAAGCTAATTGAATCAAATGAAAGTCAAACACATTCAAACAAAGATTTCAAATCAAATGAAAGTCAAATACATTCTACAAAGCTAATTGAATCAAATGAAAGTCAAACACATTCAAATAAAGCTATTTGAATCAAATGAAAGTCAAATACATTCTACAAAGCTAATTGAATGAAATGAAAGTCAAACACATTCAAACAAAGCTATTTGAATCAAATGAGAGTCAAATAAATTCAAACAAAGCTAATTAAATAAAATAAAAGTAAAATACATTCTACAAAGCTATTTGAATAAAATGAAAGTGAAATGCATTCTACAAAGCTAATTGAATCAAATGAAAGTGAAACACATTCAAACAAAGCTATTTGAATCAAATGAGAGTCAAATACATTCAAACAAAGCTAATTAAATCAAATAAAAGTCAAATACATTCTACAAAGCTAATTGAACCAAATGAAAGTGAAACACATTCAAACAAAGCTATTTGAATCAAATAAAAGTCAAATACATTCTACAAAGCTAATTGAATCAATTGAAAGTCAAACATATTTAAACAAAGCTATTTTAATTAAATGAATGTCAAATACGTTCAACAAAGCTAATTGTATCAAATGAAAGTCAAACACATTCAAATAAAGCTATTTGAATCAAATGAAAGTCAAACACATTCAAACAAAGTTATTAAAATCAAATGAAAGTGAAATGCATTCTACAAAGCTAATTGAATCAAATGAAAGTTAAACGCATTCAAACAAAGCTATTTGAAGAAAACGAAAGTCAAATACATTCTACAAAGCAAATTGAAACAAATGAAAGTCAAACACAGTCAAACAAAGTTATTTGACAAAAATGAAAGTCAAATACATTCTACAAAGCTAATTGAATCAAATGAAAGTCAAACACATTCAAACAAAGCTATTTTAATCAAATGAAAGTCAAATACGTTCTACAAATCTAATTGTATCTAATGAAAGTAAAACGCAATCAAATAAAGCTATTTGAGTCAAATGAATGTCAAACACATTCAAACAAAGTTGTTTAAATTAAATGAAAGTGAAATGTATTCTACAAAGCTAATTGAATCAAATGAAAGTTAAACGCATTCAAACAAAGCTATTTAAATCAAATGAGAGTCAAATACATTCTACAAAGCTAATTGAATCAAATGAAAGTCAAACACATTCAAACAAAGCTAATTGAATCAAATGAAAGTCAAACACATTCAAACAAAGCTATTTGAATCAAATGAGAGTCAAATACATTCAAACAAAGCTAATTAAATCAAATAAAAGTCTAATACATTCTACAAAGCTAATTGAATTAAATTAAAGTCAAACACATTCAAACAAAGCTAATTGAATCAAATGAAAGTCAAACACATTCAAACAAAGATTTCAAATCAAATGAAAGTCAAATACATTCTACAAAGCTAATTGAATCAAATGAAAGTCAAACACATTCAAATAAAGCTATTTGAATCAAATGAAAGTCAAATACATTCTACAAAGCTAATTGAATGAAATGAAAGTCAAACACATTCAAACAAAGCTATTTGAATCAAATGAGAGTCAAATAAATTCAAACAAAGCTAATTAAATAAAATAAAAGTAAAATACATTCTACAAAGCTAATTGAATCAAATGAAAGTCAAACACATTCAAAAAAGGTCTTTTAAATCAAATGAAAGTCAAACACATTCAAAAAAAGCTTTTTAATTTAAATGAAAGTCGAACACATTCAAACAAAGCTATATAAATCAAATGAAAGTGAAATGCATTCTACAAAGCAAATTGAATTAAATGAAATTCAAACACATTCAAACAAAGCTATTTGAATCAAATGACAGTAAAATACATTCTACAAAGCTAATTGAATCAATTGAAAGTCAAACACATTTAAACAAAGCTATTTGAATCAAATGAAAGTCAAATACATTCTACAAAGCTAATTAAATCAAATGAAAGTCAAACACATTCAAACAAAGCTATTTTAATTAAATGAATGTCAAATACATTCTACAAAACTAATTGAATCAAATGAAAGTCGAACACATTCAAACAAAGCTATTTGAAGAAAATGAAAGTCAAATACATTCTACAAAGCAAATTGAAACAAATGAAAGTCAAACACAGTCAAACAAAGTTATTTGACTCAAATGAAAGTCAAATACATTCTACTAAGCTAATTGAATCAAATGAAAGTCAAACACATTCAAAAAAAGCTATTTGAATCAAATGAAAGTCAAATACGTTCTACAAAGCTAATTGTATCAAATGAAAGTCAAACGCAATCAAATAAAGCTATTTGAGTCAAATGAAAGTCAAACACATTCAAACAAAGCTATTTGAATCAAATGAGAGTCAAATACATTCAAACAAAGCTAATTAAATCAAATAAAAGTCAAATACATTCTACAAAGCTAATTGAATCAAATGAAAGTCAAACACATTCAAACAAAGCTAATTGAATCAACTGAAAGTCAAATACATTCAACAAAGCAAATTGAATCAAATGAAAGTCAAAAACATTCAACTAAAGCTAATTGAATCAAATGAAAGTCAAACATATTTAAACAAAGCTATTTTAATCAAATGAATGTCAAATACGTTCAACAAAGCTAATTGTATCTAATGAAAGTCAAACACATTCAAATAAAGCTATTTGAATCAAATGAAATCAAACGCATTCAAACAAAGTTATTTAATCAAATGAAAGTGAAATGCATTCTACAAAGCTAATTGAATCAAATGAAAGTTAAACGCATTCAAACAAAGCTATTTGAAGAAAATGAAAGTCAAATACATTCTACAAAGCAAATTGAAACAAATGAAAGTCAAACACATTCAAACAAAGCTAATTGAATAAAATGAGAGTCAAATACATTCAACAAAGCTAATTGAATCAAATGAAAGTCAAACACATTCAAACAAAGCTAATTGAATCAAATGAAAGTCAAGCACATTCAAACAAAGCTATTTTAATCAAATGAAAGTCAAATACATTCCACAAAGCTAATTGAATCAAATGAAAGTAAAACACATTCAAACAAAGCTATTTGAATCAAATTAAAGTCAAACACATTCAAACAAAGCTATTTGAAACAAATGAGAGTCAAATACATTAAAACAAAGCTAATTAAATCAAATAAAAGTCTAATAAATTCTACAAAGCTAATTGAATTAAATTAAAGTCAAACACATTCAAACAAAGCAAATTGAATCAAATGAAAGTCAAACAAATTCAAACAAAGCTATTTGAAGAAAATGAAAGTCAAATACATTCTCCAAAGCAAATTGAATCAAATAAAAGTCAAACACAGTCAAACAAAGTTATTTGATTCAAATGAAAGTCAAATACATTCTACAATGCTAATTGAATCAAATGAAAGTCAAACACATTCAAACAAAGCTATTTAAAACAAATAAAAATCAAATACATTCTACAAAGCTAATTGAATCATATAAAAGTCAAACATATTCAAACAAAGCTAATTAAATCAAATGGAAGTCAAATACATTCTACAAAGCTAATTGAATTAAATTAAAGTCAAACACATTTAAAATAAGCTAATTGAATTTAACGAAAGTCAAACACATTCAAACAAAGCTTTCGAATCAAGTGAAAGTCAAATAAATTCTACAAAGCTAATTGAAACAAATGAAAGTCAAACACATTCAAACAAAGCTATTTGAATCAAATGAAAGTCAAATACATTCTACTAAGCTAATTGAATCAAATGAAAGTCAAACACATTCAAACAAAGCTACTTTAATCAAATGACAGTCAAATACATTCTACAAAGCTAATTGTATCAAATGAAAGTCAAACACATTCAAACAAAGCTATTTGAATAAAATGAAAGTGAAATGCATTCTACAAAGCTAATTGAATCAAATGAAAGTGAAACACATTCAAACAAAGCTATTTGAATCAAATGAGAGTCAAATACATTCAAACAAAGCTAATTAAATCAAATAAAAGTCAAATACATTCTACAAAGCTAATTGAATCAAATGAAAGTCAAACACATTCAAACAAAGCAAATTGAATCAACTGAAAGTCAAATACATTCAACAAAGCAAATTGAATCAAATGAAAGTCAAACACATTCAACTAAAGCTAATTGAATCAAATGAAAGTCAAACATATTTAAACAAAGCTATTTTAATCAAATGAATGTCAAATACGTTCAACAAAGCTAATTGTATCAAATGAAAGTCAAACACATTCAAATAAAGCTATTTGAATCAAATGAAAGTCAAACGCATTCAAACAAAGTTATTTAAATCAAATGAAAGTGAAATGCATTCTACAAAGCTAATTGAATCAAATGAAAGTTAAACGCATTCAAACAAAGCTATTTGAAGAAAATGAAAGTCAAATACATTCTACAAAGCAAATTGAAACAAATGAAAGTCAAACACATTCAAACAAAGCTAATTGAATCAAATGAGAGTCAAATACATTCAACAAAGCTAATTGAATCAAATGAAAGTCAAACACATTCAAACAAAGCTAATTGAATCAAATGAAAGTCAAGCACATTCAAACAAAGCTATTTTAATCAAATGAAAGTCAAATACATTCTACAAAGCTAATTGAATCAAATGAATGTAAAACACATTCAAACAAAGCTAATTGAATCAAATGAAAGTCAAACACATTCAAACAAAGATTTTGAATCAAATGAAAGTCAAATACATTCTACAAAGCTAATTGAATCAAATGAAAGTAAAACACATTCAAATAAAGCTATTTGAATCAAATGAAAATCAAACACTTTCAAACATAGTTATTTAAATCAAATGAAAGTGAAATGCATTCTACAAACTATTTGAATCAAATGAAAGTCTAAAACATTCAAACAAAGCTATTTGAATCAAATGGAAGTCAAATACATTTTACAAAGCTAATTGTATCAAATGAAAGTCAAACACATTCAAACAAAGCTATTTGAATCAAATGAAAGTCAAATACATTCTACAAAGCTAATTGAATCAAATGAAAGTCAAACACATTCAAACAAAGCTAATTGAATCAAATGAAAGTCAAACACATTCAAACAAAGCTATTTGAAGAAAATGAAAGTCAAATACATTCTCCAAAGCAAATTGAATCAAATAAAAGTCAAACACAGTCAAACAAAGTTATTTGATTCAAATGAAAGTCAAATACATTCTACAAAGCTAATTGAATCAAATGAAAGTCAAACACATTCAAACAAAGCTAATTAAATCAAATAAAAGTCAAATACTTTCTACAAAGCTAATTGAATCATATAAAAGTCAAACATATTCAAACAAAGCTAATTGAATTAAATGGAAGTCAAATACATTCTACAAAGCTAATTGAATTAAATTAAAGTCAAACACATTTAAAATAAGCTAATTGAATTTAACGAAAGTCAAACACATTCAAACAAAGCTTTCGAATCAAGTGAAAGTCAAATAAATTCTACAAAGCTAATTGAAACAAATGAAAGTCAAACACATTCAAACAAAGCTATTTGAATCAAATGAAAGTCAAATACATTCTACTAAGCTAATTGAATCAATTGAAAGTCAAACACATTCAAACAAAGCTATTTTAATCAAATGACAGTCAAATACATTCTACAAAGCTAATTGTATCAAATGAAAGTCAAACACATTCAAACAAAGCTATTTGAATAAAATGAAAGTGAAATGCATTCTACAAAGCTAATTGAATCAAATGAAAGTGAAACACATTCAATCAAAGCTATTTGAATCAAATGAGAGTCAAATACATTCAAACAAAGCTAATTAAATCAAATAAAAGTCAAATACATTCTACAAAGCTAATTGAACCAAATGAAAGTGAAACACATTCAAACAAAGCTATTTGAATCAAATGACAGTCAAATACATTCTACAAAGCTAATTGAATCAAATGAAAGTCAAACACATTCAAACAAAGCTATTTGAATCAAATGAAAGTCAAATACGTTCTACAAATCTAATTGTATCAAATGAAATTAAAACGCAATCAAATAAAGCTATTTGAGTCAAATGAATGTCAAACACATTCAAACAAAGTTGTTTAAATTAAATGAAAGTGAAATGTATTCTACAAAGCTAATTGAATCAAATGAAAGTTAAACGCATTCAAACAAAGCTATTTGAATCAAATGAGAGTCAAATACATTCTACAAAGCTAATTGAATCAAATGAAAGTCAAACACATTCAAACAAAGCTATTTGAATCAAATGAAAGTCAAACACATTCAAACAAAGCTATTTGAATCAAATGAGAGTCAAATACATTCAAACAAAGCTAATTAAATCAAATAAAAGTCTAATACATTCTACAAAGCTAATTGAATTAAATTAAAGTCAAACACATTCAAACAAAGCTAATTGAATCAAATGAAAGTCAAACACATTCAAACAAAGATTTCGAATCAAATGAAAGTCAAATACATTCTACAAAGCTAATTGAATCAAATGAAAGTCAAACACATTCAAATAAAGCTATTTGAATCAAATGAAAGTGAAATACATTCTACAAAGCTAATTGAATCAAATGAAAGTCAAACACATTCAAACAAAGCTATTTGAATCAAAGGAGAGTCAAATAAATTCAAACAAAGCTAATTAAATCAAATAAAAGTAAAATACATTCTAAAAAGCTAATTGAATCAAATGAAAGTCAAACACATTCAAACAAAGCCTTTTAAATCAAACGAAAGTCAAACACATTCAAAAAAAGCTTTTTAATTTAAATGAAAGTCAAACACATTCAAACAAAGCTATATAAATCAAATGAAAGTGAAATGCATTCTACAAAGCAAATTGATCTAAATGAAATTCAAACACATTCAAACAAAGGTATTTGAATCAAATGACAGTCAAACAAATTCTACAAAGCTAATTGAATCAATTGAAAGTCAAACACATTCAAACAAAGCTATTTGAATCAAATGAAAGTCAAATACATTCTACAAAGCTAATTGAATCAAATGAAAGTCAAACACATTCAAACAAAGCTAATTGATTCAAATGAAAGTCGAGCACATTCAAACAAAGCTATTTTAATTAAATGACAGTCAAATACATTCTACAAAGCTAATTGTATCAAATGAAAGTCAAACACATTCAAACAAAGCTATTTGAATAAAATGAAAGTGAAATGCATTCTACAAAGCTAATTGAATTAAATGAAAGTGAAACACATTCAAACAAAGCTATTTGAATCAAATGAGAGTCAAATACATTCAAACAAAGCTAATTAAATCAAATAAAAGTCAAATACATTCTACAAAGCTAATTGAATCAAATGAAAGTCAAAAACATTCAAACAAAGCTAGTTGAATCAACTGAAAGTCAAATACATTCAAACAAAGCTAATTGAATCAACTGAAAGTCAAATACATTCTACAAAGCAAATTGAAACACATGAAAGTCAAACAAAGTTATTTGACAAAAATGAAAGTCAAATACATTCAACAAAGCTAATTGAATCAAATGAAAGTCAAACACATTCAAACAAAGCTATTTGAATCAAATGAAGGTCAAATACGTTCTACAAATCTAATTGTAGCAAATGAAAGTAAAACGCAATCAAATAAAGCTATTTGAGTCAAATGAATGTCAAACACATTCAAACAAAGTTGTTTAAATTAAATTAAAGTGAAATGTATTCTACAAAGCTAATTGAATCAAATGAAAGTTAAACGCATTCAGACAAAGCTATTTGAATCAAATGAGAGTCAAATACATTCTACAAACCTAATTGAATCAAATGAAAGTCAAACACATTCAAACAAAGCTATTTGAATCAAATGAAAGTCAAACACATTCAAACAAAGCTATTTGAATCAAATGAGAGTCAAATACATTCAAACAAAGCTAATTAAATCAAATAAAAGTCTAATACATTCTACAAAGCTAATTGAATTAAATTAAAGTCAAACACATTCAAACAAAGCTAATTGAATCAAATGAAAGTCAAACACATTCAAACAAAGATTTCGAATCAAATGAAAGTAAAATACATTCTACAAAGCTAATTGAATCAAATGAAAGTCAAACACATTCAAATAAAGCTATTTGAATCAAACGAAAGTCAAATACATTCTACAAAGCTAATTGAATGAAATGAAAGTCAAACACATTCAAACAAAGCTATTTGAATCAAATGAGAGTCAAATAAATTCAAACAAAGCTAATTAAATAAAATAAAAGTAAAATACATTCTACAAAGCTAATTGAATCAAATGAAAGTCAAACACATTCAAAAAAAGTCTTTTAAATCAAAGGAAAGTCAAACACATTCAAAAAAAAGCTTTTTAATTTAAATGAAAGTCGAACACATTCAAACAAAGCTATATAAATCCAATGAAAGTGAAATGCATTCTACAAAGCAAATTGAATTAAATGAAATTCAAACACATTCAAACAAAGCTATTTGAATCAAATGACAGTCAAACACATTCTACAAAGCTAATTGAATAAATTGAAAGTCAAACACATTCAAACAAAGCTATTTGAATCAAATGAAAGTCAAATACATTCTACAAAGCTAATTGAATCAAATGAAAGTCAAACACATTCAAACAAAGCTAATTGATTCAAATGAAAGTCGAGCACATTCAAACAAAGCTATTTTAATTAAATGAATGTCAAATACATTCTACAAAGCTAATTGAATCAAATAAAAGTCAAACACATTCAAACAAAGCTATTTGAAGAAAATGAAAGTCAAAAAAATTCTACAAAGCAAATTGAATCAAATGAAAGTCAAACACATTCAAACAAAGCTAATTAAATCAAATAAAAGTCAAATACATTCTACAAAGCTAATTGAATCATATAAAAGTCAAACACATTCAAACAAAGCTAATTGAATCTAATGGAAGTCAAGTACATTCTACAAAGCTAATTGAATTAAATTAAAGTCAAACACATTCAAAATCAGCTAATTGAATTTAATGAAAGTCAAACACATTCAAACAAAGCTTTCGAATGAAGTGAAAGTCAAATACATTCTACAAAGCTAATTGAATCAAATGAAAGTCAAACACATTCAAACAAAGCTATTTGAATCAAATGAAAGTCAAATACACTCTACTAAGCTAATTGAATCAAATGAAAGTCAAACACATTGAAATAAAGCTATTTGAATCAAATGTCAGTCAAATACATTCTACAAAGCTAATTGTATCAAATGAAAGTCAAACACATTCAAACAAAGCTATTTGAATAAAATGAAAGTGAAATGCATTCTACAAAGCTAATTGAATCAAATGGAAGTGAAACACATTCAAACAAAGCTATTTGAATCAAATGAGAGTCAAATACATTCAAACAAAGCTAATTAAATCAAATAAAAGTCAAATACATTCTACAAAGCTAATTGAATCAAATGAAAGTCAAACACATTCAAACAAAGCTAATTGAATAAACTGAAAGTCAAATACATTCAACAAAGCGAATTGAATCAAATGAAAGTCAAACACATTAAAACAAAGCTAATTGAATCAAATGAAAGTCAAACACATTCAAACAAAGATTTCGTATTAAATGAAAGTCAATAACATTCTACAAAGCTAATTGAATCAAATGAAAGTCAAACACATTCAAATAAAGCTATTTGAATCAAATGAAAGTCAAATACATTCTACAAAGCTAATTGAATCAAATGAAAGTCAAACACATTCAAACAAAGCTATTTGAATCAAATGAGAGTCAAATAAATTCAAACAAAGCTAATTAAATCAAATAAAAGTAAAATACATTCTACAAAGCTAATTGCATCAATTGAAAGTCAAACACATTCAAACAAAGCCTTTTAAATCAAATGAAAGTCAAACACATTCAAAAAAAAGCTTTTTAATTTAAATGAAAGTCAAACACATTCAAACAAAGCTATATAAATCAAATGAAAGTGAAAAGCATTCTACAAAGCAAATTGAATTAAATGAAATTCAAACACATTTAAACAAAGCTATTTGAATCAAATGACATTCAAATACATTCTACAAAGCTAATTGAATCAAATGAAAGTCAAACACATTCAAACAAAGCTAATTGAATCAAATAAAAGTCAAACACATTCAAACAAAGCTAATTAAATCAAATAAAAGTCAAATACATTCTACAAAGCTAATTGAATCAAATGAAAGTCAAACACATTCAAACAAAGCTAATTAAATGAAATAAAAGTCAAATACATTCTACAAAGCTAATTGAATCATATAAAAGTCAAACACATTCAAACAAAGCTAATTGAATCAAATGAAAGTCAAATACGTTCTACTAAGCTAATTGAATCATATAAAAGTCAAACACATTCAAACAAAGCTAATTGAATCTAATGGAAGTCAAGTACATTCTACAAATCTAATTGAATTAAATTAAAGTCAAACACATTCAAAATCAGCTAATTGAATTTAATGAAAGTCAAACACATTCAAACAAAGCTTTCGAATGAAGTGAAAGTCAAATACATTCTACAAAGCTAATTGAATCAAATGAAAGTCAAACACATTCAAACAAAGCTATTTGAATCAAATGAAAGTCAAATACACTCTACTAAGCTAATTGAATCAAATGAAAGTCAAACACATTGAAATAAAGCTATTTGAATCAAATGTCAGTCAAATACATTCTACAAAGCTAATTGTATCAAATGAAAGTCAAACACATTCAAACAAAGCTATTTGAATAAAATGAAAGTGAAATGCATTCTACAAAGCTAATTGAATCAAATGGAAGTGAAACACATTCAAACAAAGCTATTTGAATCAAATGAGAGTCAAATACATTCAAACAAAGCTAATTAAATCAAATAAAAGTCAAATACATTCTACAAAGCTAATTGAATCAAATGAAAGTCAAACACATTCTAACAAAGCTAATTGAATAAACTGAAAGTCAAATACATTCAACAAAGCGAATTGAATCAAATGAAAGTCAAACACATTCAAACAAAGCTAATTGAATCAAATGAAAGTCAAACACATTCAAACAAAGATTTCGTATTAAATGAAAGTCAATAACATTCTACAAAGCTAATTGAATCAAATGAAAGTCAAACACATTCAAATAAAGCTATTTGAATCAAATGAAAGTCAAATACATTCTACAAAGCTAATTGAATCAAATGAAAGTCAAACACATTAAAACAAAGCTATTTGAATCAAATGAGAGTCAAATAAATTCAAACAAAGCTAATTAAATCAAATAAAAGTAAAATACATTCTACAAAGCTAATTGCATCAATTGAAAGTCAAACACATTCAAACAAAGCCTTTTAAATCAAATGAAAGTCAAACACATTCAAAAAAAGCTTTTTAATTTAAATGAAAGTCAAACACATTCAAACAAAGCTATATAAATCAAATGAAAGTGAAAAGCATTCTACAAAGCAAATTGAATTAAATGAAATTCAAACACATTTAAACAAAGCTATTTGAATCAAATGACATTCAAATACATTCTACAAAGCTAATTGAATCAAATGAAAGTCAAACACATTCAAACAAAGCTAATTGAATCAAATAAAAGTCAAACACATTCAAACAAAGCTAATTAAATCAAATAAAAGTCAAATACATTCTACAAAGCTAATTGAATCAAATGAAAGTCAAACACATTCAAACAAAGCTAATTAAATGAAATAAAAGTCAAATACATTCTACAAAGCTAATTGAATCATATAAAAGTCAAACACATTCAAACAAAGCTAATTGAATCAAATGAAAGTCAAATACGTTCTACTAAGCTAATTGAATCATATAAAAGTCAAACACATTCAAACAAAGCTAATTGAATCTAATGGAAGTCAAGTACATTCTACAAAGCTAATTGAATTAAATTAAAGTCAAACACATTCAAAATCAGCTAATTGAATTTAATGAAAGTCAAACACATTCAAACAAAGCTTTCGAATGAAGTGAAAGTCAAATACATTCTACAAAGCTAATTGAATCAAATGAAAGTCAAACACATTCAAACAAAGCTATTTGAATCAAATGAAAGTCAAATACACTCTACTAAGCTAATTGAATCAAATGAAAGTCAAACACATTAAAATAAAGCTATTTGAATCAAATGACAGTCAAATACATTCTACAAAGCTAATTGTATCAAATGAAAGTCAAACACATTCAAACAAAGCTATTTGAATAAAACGAAAGTGAAATGCATTCTACAAAGCTAATTGAATCAAATGAAAGTGAAACACATTCAAACAAAGCTATTTGAATCAAATGAGAGTCAAATACATTCAAACAAAGCTAATTAAATCAAATAAAAGTCAAATACATTCAAACAAAGCTAATTAAATCAAATAAAAGTCAAATACATTCTACAAAGCTAATTGAATCAAATGAAAGTCAAAAACATTCAAACAAAGCTAGTTGAATCAACTGAAAGTCAAATACATTCAAACAAAGCTAATTGAATCAACTGAAAGTCAAATACATTCTACAAAGCAAATTGAAACAAATGAAAGTCAAACACAGTCAAACAAAGTTATTTGACAAAAATGAAAGTCAAATACATTCAACAAAGCTAATTGAATCAAATGAAAGTCAAACACATTCAAACAAAGCTATTTGAATCAAATGAAGGTCAAATACGTTCTACAAATCTAATTGTAGCAAATGAAAGTAAAACGCAATCAAATAAAGCTATTTGAGTCAAATGAATGTCAAACACATTCAAACAAAGTTGTTTAAATTAAATTAAAGTGAAATGTATTCTACAAAGCTAATTGAATCAAATGAAAGTTAAACGCATTCAGACAAAGCTATTTGAATCAAATGAGAGTCAAATACATTCTACAAACCTAATTGAATCAAATGAAAGTCAAACACATTCAAACAAAGCTATTTGAATCAAATGAAAGTCAAACACATTCAAACAAAGCTATTTGAATCAAATGAGAGTCAAATACATTCAAACAAAGCTAATTAAATCAAATAAAAGTCTAATACATTCTACAAAGCTAATTGAATTAAATTAAAGTCAAACACATTCAAACAAAGCTAATTGAATCAAATGAAAGTCAAACACATTCAAACAAAGATTTCGAATCAAATGAAAGTCAAATACATTCTACAAAGCTAATTGAATCAAATGAAAGTCAAACACATTCAAATAAAGCTATTTGAATCAAACGAAAGTCAAATACATTCTACAAAGCTAATTGAATGAAATGAAAGTCAAACACATTCAAACAAAGCTATTTGAATCAAATGAGAGTCAAATAAATTCAAACAAAGCTAATTAAATAAAATAAAAGTAAAATACATTCTACAAAGCTAATTGAATCAAATGAAAGTCAAACACATTAAAAAAAAGTCTTTTAAATCAAATGAAAGTCAAACACATTCAAAAAAAGCTTTTTAATTTAAATGAAAGTCGAACACATTCAAACAAAGCTATATAAATCCAATGAAAGTGCAATGCATTCTACAAAGCAAATTGAATTAAATGAAATTCAAACACATTCAAACAAAGCTATTTGAATCAAATGACAGTCAAACACATTCTACAAAGCTAATTGAATAAATTGAAAGTCAAACACATTCAAACAAAGCTATTTGAATCAAATGAAAGTCAAATACATTCTACAAAGCTAATTGAATCAAATGAAAGTCAAACACATTCAAACAAAGCTAATTGATTCAAATGAAAGTCGAGCACATTCAAACAAAGCTATTTTAATTAAATGAATGTCAAATACATTCTACAAAGCTAATTGAATCAAATAAAAGTCAAACACATTCAAACAAAGCTATTTGAAGAAAATGAAAGTCAAAAAAATTCTACAAAGCAAATTGAATCAAATGAAAGTCAAACACAGTCAAACAAAGTTATATGATTCAAATGAAAGTCAAATACATTCTACAAAGCTAATTGAATCAAATGAAAGTCAAACACATTCAAACAAAGCTAATTAAATCAAATAAAAGTCAAATACATTCTACAAAGCTAATTGAATCATATAAAAGTCAAACACATTCAAACAAAGCTAATTGAATCTAATGGAAGTCAAGTACATTCTACAAAGCTAATTGAATTAAATTAAAGTCAAACACATTCAAAATCAGCTAATTGAATTTAATGAAAGTCAAACACATTCAAACAAAGCTTTCGAATGAAGTGAAAGTCAAATACATTCTACAAAGCTAATTGAATCAAATGAAAGTCAAACACATTCAAACAAAGCTATTTGAATCAAATGAAAGTCAAATACACTCTACTAAGCTAATTGAATCAAATGAAAGTCAAACACATTGAAATAAAGCTATTTGAATCAAATGTCAGTCAAATACATTCTACAAAGCTAATTGTATCAAATGAAAGTCAAACACATTCAAACAAAGCTATTTGAATAAAATGAAAGTGAAATGCATTCTACAAAGCTAATTGAATCAAATGGAAGTGAAACACATTCAAACAAAGCTATTTGAATCAAATGAGAGTCAAATACATTCAAACAAAGCTAATTAAATCAAATAAAAGTCAAATACATTCTACAAAGCTAATTGAATCAAATGAAAGTCAAACACATTCAAACAAAGCTAATTGAATAAACTGAAAGTCAAATACATTCAACAAAGCGAATTGAATCAAATGAAAGTCAAACACATTAAAACAAAGCTAATTGAATCAAATGAAAGTCAAACACATTCAAACAAAGATTTCGTATTAAATGAAAGTCAATAACATTCTACAAAGCTAATTGAATCAAATGAAAGTCAAACACATTCAAATAAAGCTATTTGAATCAAATGAAAGTCAAATACATTCTACAAAGCTAATTGAATCAAATGAAAGTCAAACACATTCAAACAAAGCTATTTGAATCAAATGAGAGTCAAATAAATTCAAACAAAGCTAATTAAATCAAATAAAAGTAAAATACATTCTACAAAGCTAATTGCATCAATTGAAAGTCAAACACATTCAAACAAAGCCTTTTAAATCAAATGAAAGTCAAACACATTCAAAAAAAGCTTTTTAATTTAAATGAAAGTCAAACACATTCAAACAAAGCTATATAAATCAAATGAAAGTGAAAAGCATTCTACAAAGCAAATTGAATTAAATGAAATTCAAACACATTTAAACAAAGCTATTTGAATCAAATGACATTCAAATACATTCTACAAAGCTAATTGAATCAAATGAAAGTCAAACACATTCAAACAAAGCTAATTGAATCAAATAAAAGTCAAACACATTCAAACAAAGCTAATTAAATCAAATAAAAGTCAAATACATTCTACAAAGCTAATTGAATCAAATGAAAGTCAAACACATTCAAACAAAGCTAATTAAATGAAATAAAAGTCAAATACATTCTACAAAGCTAATTGAATCATATAAAAGTCAAACACATTCAAACAAAGCTAATTGAATCAAATGAAAGTCAAATACGTTCTACTAAGCTAATTGAATCATATAAAAGTCAAACACATTCAAACAAAGCTAATTGAATCTAATGGAAGTCAAGTACATTCTACAAAGCTAATTGAATTAAATTAAAGTCAAACACATTCAAAATCAGCTAATTGAATTTAATGAAAGTCAAACACATTCAAACAAAGCTTTCGAATGAAGTGAAAGTCAAATACATTCTACAAAGCTAATTGAATCAAATGAAAGTCAAACACATTCAAACAAAGCTATTTGAATCAAATGAAAGTCAAATACACTCTACTAAGCTAATTGAATCAAATGAAAGTCAAACACATTAAAATAAAGCTATATGAATCAAATGACAGTCAAATACATTCTACAAAGCTAATTGTATCAAATGAAAGTCAAACACATTCAAACAAAGCTATTAGAATAAAACGAAAGTGAAATGCATCCTACAAAGCTAATTGAATCAAATGAAAGTCAAACACATTCAAACAAAGCTATTTGAATCAAATGAGCGTCAAATACATTCAAACAAAGCTAATTAAATCAAATAAAAGTCAAATACATTCTACAAAGCTAATTGAATCAAATGAAAGTCAAACACATTCAAACAAAGCTAATTGAATCAAATGAAAGTGAAACACATTCAAACAAAGATTTCGTATTAAATGAAAGTCAATAACATTCTACAAAGCTAATTGAATCAAATGAAAGTCAAACACATTCAAATAAAGCTATTTGAATCAAATGAAAGTCAAATACATTCTACAAAGCTAATTGAATCAAATGAAAGTCAAACACATTCAAACAAAGCTATTTGAATCAAATTAGAGTCAAATAAATTCAAACAAAGCTAATTAAATAAAAAAAAAGTTAAAATACATTCTACAAAGCTAATTGCATCAAATGAAAGTCAAACACATTCAAACAAAGCCTTTTAAATCAAATGAAAGTCAAACACATTCAAAAAAAGCTTTTTAATTTAAATAAAAGTCAAACACATTCAAATAAAGCTATATAAATCAAATGAAAGTGAAAAGCATTCTACAAAGCTATTTGAATCAAATGACAGTCAAATACATTCTACAAAGCTAATAGAATCAATTGAAAGTCAAACACTTTCAAACAAAGCTATTTGAATCAAATGAAAGTCAAATACATTTTACAAAGCTAATTGAATCAAATGAAAGTCAAACACATTCAAACAAAGCTAATTGAAGAAAATGAAAGTCAAAACACCGTCAAACAAAGATATTTGACTCAAATGAAAGTCAAATACATTCTACAAAGCTAATTGAATCAAATGAAAGTCAAACACATTCAAATAAAGCTATTTGAATCAAATGAAAGTCAAATACGTTCTACAAAGCTAATTGTATCAAATGAAAGTCAAACGCAATCAAATAAAGCTATTTGAGTCAAATGAAAGTCAAACACATTCAAACAAAGTTGTTTAAATTAAATGAAAGTGAAATGTATTCTACAAAGCTATTTGAATCAAATGAGAGTCAAATACATTAAAACAAAGCTAATTAAATCAAATAAAAGTCTAATACATTCTACAAAGCTAATTGAATTAAATTAAAGTCAAACACATTCAAACAAAGCTAATTGAATCAAATGAGAGTCAAATACATTCAACAAAGCTAATTGAATCAAATGAAAGTCAAACACATTCAAACAAAGCTAATTGAATCAAATGAAAGTGAAGCACAGTCAAACAAAGCTATTTTTAATCAAATGAAAGTCAAATACATTCTACAAACCTAATTGAATCAAATGAAAGTAAAACACATTCAAAAAAAGCTATTTGAATCAAATGAAAGTCAAACACATTCAAACAAAGCTATTTGAATCAAATGATAATCAAATACATTCTACAAAGCTAATTGAATCAAATGAAAGTCAAACACATTCAAACAAAGCTAATTAAAGAAAATGAAAGTCAAACACAGTTAAACAAAGTTATTTGACTCAAATGAAAGTCAAATACATTCTACAAAGCTAATTGAATCAAATGAAAGTCAAACACATTCAAATAAAGCTATTTGAATCAAATGAAAGTCAAATACGTTCTACAAAGCTAATTGTATCAAATGAAAGTCAAACGCAATCAAATAAAGCTATTTGAGTCAAAAGAAAGTCAAACACATTCAAACAAAGTTGTTTAAATTAAATGAAAGTGAAATGTAATCTACAAAACTAATTGAATCAAATGAAAGTTAAACGCATTCAAACAAAGCTATTTGAATCAAATGAGAGTCAAATACATTCTACAAAGCTAATTGAATCAAATGAAAGTCAAACACATTCAAACAAAGCTAATTGAATCAAATGAGAGTCAAATACATTCAACAAAGCTAATTGAATCAAATGAAAGTCAAACACATTCAAACAAAGCTAATTGAATCAAATGAAAGTGAAGCACAGTCAAACAAAGCTATTTTTAATCAAATGAAAGTAAAATACATTCTACAACCTAATTGAATCAAATGAAAGTAAAACACATTCAAACAAAGCTATTTGAATTAAATGAAAGTCAAACACATTCAAACAAAGCTATTTGAATCAAATGACAGTCGAATAGATTCTACAAAGCTAATAGAATCAATTGATTGTCAAACACATTCAAACAAAGCTATTTGAATCAAATGAAAGTCAAATACATTTTACAAAAGCTAATTGAATCAAATGAAAGTCAAACACTGTCAAACAAAGTTATTTGACTCAAATGAAAGTCAAATACATTCTACAAAGCTAATTGAATCAAATGAAAGTCAAACACATTCAAATAAAGCTATTTGAATCAAATGAAAGTCAAATACGTTCTACAAAGCTAATTGTATCAAATGAAAGTCAAACGCAATCAAATAAAGCTATTTGAGTCAAATGAAAGTTAAACACATTCAAACAAAGTTGTTTAAATTAAATGAAAGTGAAATGTATTCTACAAAACTAATTGAATCAAATGAAAGTTAAACGCATTCAAACAAAGCTATTTGAATAAAATGAGAGTCAAATACATTCTACAAAGCGAATTGAATCAAATGAAAGTCAAACACATTCAAACAAAGCTAATTGAATCAAATGAAAGTCAAATACATTCAACAAAGCTAATTGAATCAAATGAAAGTCAAACACATTCAAACAAAGCTAATTGAATCAAATGAAAGTCAAGCACATTCAAACAAAGCTATTTTAATCGAATGAAAGTCAATTACATTCTACAAAGCTAATTGAATCAAATGAAAGTCAAACACATTCAAACAAAGCTATTTGAATCAAATGAAAGTCAAACAGATTCAAACAAAGCTATTTGAATCAAATGAGAGTCAAATACATTAAAACAAAGCTAATTAAATCAAATAAAAGTCTAATTCATTCTACAAAGCTAATTGAATTAAATTAAAGTCAAACACATTCAAACAAAGCTAATTGAATCAAATGAAAGTCAAACACATTCAAACAAAGCTAATTGAATCAAATGAAAGTCAAGCACATTTAAACTAAGCTATTTTAATCGAATAAAAGTCAATTACATTCTACAAAGCTAATTGAATCAAATGAAAGTCAAATACATTCTACAAAGCTAATTGAATCAAATGAAAGTCAAACACATTCAAACAAAGATAATTGAATCAAATGAAAGTCAAACACATTCAAACAAAGCTATTTTAATTAAATGAATGTCAAATACTTTCTACAAAGTTAATTGAATCAAATGAAAGTCAAACACATTCAAACAAAGCTATTTAAAGAAAATGAAAGTCAAATACATTCTACAAAGCAAATTGAAACAAATGAAAGTCAAACACAGTCAAACAAAGTTATTTGAATCAAATGAAAGTCAAACACATTCAAACAAAGCTATTTGAATAAAATGAAAGTGAAATGCATTCTACAAAAGCTAATTGAATCAAATGAAAGTGAAACACATTCAAACAAAGCTATTTGAATCAAATGAGGGTCAAATACATTCAAACAAAGCTAATTAAATCAAATAAAAGTCAAATACATTCTACAAAGCTAATTGAATCAAATGAAAGTCAAACACATTCAAACAAAGCTAATTGAATCAAATGAAAGTCAAACATATTCAAACAAAGATTTCGTATTAAATGAAAGTCAATAACATTCTACAAAGCTAATTGAATCAAATGAAAGTCAAACACATTCAAATAAAGCTATTTGAATCAAATGAAAGTCAAATACATTCTACAAAGCTAATTGAATCAAATGAAAGTCAAACACATTCATACAAAGCTATTTGAATCAAATGAGAGTCAAATAAATTCAAACAAAGCTAATTAAATTAAAAAAAAAAAGTAAAATACATTCTACAAAGCTAATTGCATCAAATGAAAGTCAAACACATTAAAAACAAAGCCTTTTAAATCAAATGAAAGTCAAACACATTCAAAAAAAACTTTTTAATTTAAAATAAAAGTCAAACACATTCAAACAAAGCTATATAAATCAAATGAAAGTGAAAAGCATTCTACAAAGCAAATTGAATTAAATGAAATTCAAACACAGTCAAACAAAGTTATTTGACTCAAATGAAAGTCAAATACATTCTACAAAGCTAATTGAATCAAATGAAAGTCAAAACACATTCAAATAAAGCTATTTGAATCAAATGAAAGTCAAATACGTTCTGCAAAGCTAATTGTATCAAATGAAAGTCAAAACGCAATCAAATAAAGTTATTTGAGTCAAATGAAAGTAAAACACATTCAAACAAAGTTGTTTAAATTAAATGAAAGTGAAATGTATTCTACAAAGCTAATTGAATCAAATGAAAGTGAAACGCATTCAAACAAAGCTATTTGAATCAAATGAGAGTCAAATAAATTCTACAAAGCTAATTGAATCAAATGAAAGTCAAACACATTCAAACAAAGCTAATTAAATCAAATGAGAGTCAAATACATTCAACAAAGCTAATTGAATCAAATGAAAGTCAAACACATTCAAACAAAGCTAATTGAATCAAATGAAAGTGAAGCACAGTCAAACAAAGCTATTTTAATCAAATGAAAGTCAAATACATTCTACAAACCTAATTGAATCAAATGAAAGTAAAACACATTCAAACAAAGCTATTTGAATCAAATGAAAGTCAAACACATTAAAACAAAGCTATTTGAATCAAATGACAGTCAAATACATTCTACAAAGCTAATAGAATCAATTGAAAGTCAAAACACATTCAAACAAAGCTATTTGAATCAAATGAAAGTCAAATACATTTTACAAAGCTAATTGAATCAAATGAAAGTCAAACACATTCAAACAAAGCTAATTGAAGAAAATGAAAGTCAAACACAGTCAAACAAAGTTATTTGACTCAAATGAAAGTCAAATACATTCTACAAAGCTAATTGAATAAAATGAAAGTCAAACACATTCAAATAAAGCTATTTGAATCAAATGAAAGTCAAATACGTTCTACAAAGCTAATTGTATCAAATGAAAGTCAAACGCAATCAAATAAAGCTATATGAGTCAAATGAAAGTCAAACACATTCAAACAAAGTGTTTAAATTAAATGAAAGTGAAATGTATTCTACGAAACTAATTGAATCAAATGAAAGTTAAAACGCATTCAAACAAAGCTATTTGAATCAAATGAGAGTCAAATACATTCTAAAAAGCTAATTGAATCAAATGAAAGTCAAACACATTCAAACAAAGCTAATTGAATCAAATGAAAGTCAAATACGTTCTACAAAGCTAATTGAATCAAATAAAAGTGAAACACATTCAAACAAAGCTATTTGAATCAAATGAGAGTCAAATACATTCAAACAAAGCTAATTAAATCAAATAAAAGTCAAATACATTCTACAAAGCTAATTGAATCAAATGAAAGACAAACACATTTAAACAAAGCTAATTGAATCAAATGAAAGTCAAATACATTCAACAAAGCTAATTGAATCAAATGAAAGTCAAACACATTCAAACAAAGCTAATTGAATCAAATGAAAGTCAAGCACATTCAAACAAAGCTATTTTAATCGAATGAAAGTCAATTACATTCTACAAAGCTAATTGAATCAAATGAAAGTCAAACACTTCAAACAAAGCTATTTGAATCAAATGAAAGTCAAACAGATTCAAACAAAGCTATTTGAATCAAATGAGAGTCAAATACATTAAAACAAAGCTAATTAAATCAAATAAAAGTCTAATTCATTCTACAAAGCTAATTGAATTAAATTAAAGTCAAGCACATTCAAACAAAGATAATTGAATCAAATGAAAGTCAAACACATTCAAACAAAGCTATTTTAATTAAATGAATGTCAAATACATTCTACAAAGCTAATTGAATCAAATGAAAGTCAAACACATTCAAACAAAGATATTTAAAGAAAATGAAAAGTCAAATACATTCTACAAAGCAAATTGAAACAAATGAAAGTCAAACACAGTCAAACAAAGTTATTTGAATCAAATGAAAGTCAAACACATTCAAACAAAGCTATTTGAATAAAATGAAAGTGAAATGCATTCTACAAAGCTAATTGAATCAAATGAAAGTGAAACACGTTCAAACAAAGCTATTTGAATCAAATGAGGGTCAAATACATTCAAACAAAGCTAATTAAATCAAAATAAAAGTCAAATACATTCTACAAAGCTAATTGAATCAAATGAAAGTCAAACACAATCAAACAAAGCTAATTGAATCAAATGAAAGTTAAACACATTCAAACAAAGATTTCGTATTAAATGAAATTCAATAACATTCTACAAAGCTAATTGAATAAAATGAAAGTCAAATACATTCAAACAAAGCTATTTGAATCAAATGAGAGTCAAATAAATTCAAACAAAGCTAATTAAATAATAAAAAAGTAGAATACATTCTACAAAGCTAATAGCATCAAATGAAAGTCAAACACATTCAAACAAAGCCTTTTAAATCAAATGAAAGTCAAACACATTCAAAAAAAGCTTTTTAATTTAAATAAAAGACAAACACATTCAAACAAAGCTATATAAATCAAATGAAAGTGAAAAGCATTCTACAAAGCAAATTGAATTAAATGAAATTCAAACACAGTCAAACAAAGTTATTTGACTCAAATAAAAGTCAAATACATTCTACAAAGCTAATTGAATCAAATGAAAGTCAAACACATTCAAATAAAGCTATTTGAATCAAATGAAAGTCAAATACGTTCTACAAAGCTAATTGTATCAAATGAAAGTCAAACGCAATCAAATAAAGCTATTTGAGTCAAATGAAAGTCAAACACATTCAAACAAAGTTGTTTAAATTAAATGAAAGTGAAATGTATTCTACAAAGCTAATTGAATCAAATGAAAGTGAAACGCATTCAAACAAAGCTATTTGAATCAAATGAGAGTCAAATACATTCTACAAAGCTAATTAAATCAAATGAAAGTCAAACACATTCAAACAAAGCTAATTAAATCAAATGAGAGTCAAATACATTCAACAAAGCTAATTGAATCAAATGAAAGTCAAACACATTCAAACAAAGCTAATTGAATCAAATGAAAGTGAAGCACAGTCAAACAAAGCTATTTTAATCAAATGAAAGTCAAATACATTCTACAAACCTAATTGAATCAAATGAAAGTAAAACACGTTCAAACAAAGCTATTTGAATCAAATGACAGTCAAATACATTCTACAAAGCTAATAGAATCAATTGAAAGTCAAACACATTCAAACAAAGCTATTTGAATCAAATGAAAGTCAAATACATTTTACAAAGCTAATTGAATCAAATGAAAGTCAAACACATTCAAACAAAGCTAATTAGGGATTTTTATCCACCAATCACCGTCTGACAAGTGGACCAACCAGGTTCCGCCACGTGTCCTTCACGTAGGCCAATAGGAGCCTGCCACGTGTCAATCACAGATACGTCCTCTACGGACCAATTGAGACACGCCACGTGTCCACCCATGCCAAATGGGAAAACCGGCCAACAAGGCCCAATCCTGTCTAGAGGCCCGGTCAGCCCTAGGTTTACCCTAAACCTAGAGAGTGGCACGCTTCTCAAGACTATAAATACTTAATTAATCCTCATTAATCGGGGATCAAGCAATCGAGCAAACATCAAGCAATTAATCTCACCTGAAGAACAGAGAAGAACAGAAACATTACGGAACACTAATAACCGGCTAATCTCGCTAACAAAGCAGATTACCTACATTAAACACTCTCACCTAGAGAGGTCTTATTACTTTAAATTCCGTATTAATTACTCCTTAATCAGGTACTAACTTGAATCGTTGGAGGCGGAGCTCTCAGGAGTCTCCGTTATTTTGTAGGTACAGGCGTCAGGTTCCAGTCTCGGAATTGTAACTCTCCCGCAGGACATCAGAAAACCCCGAAACATTTGGCGCCGTCTGTGGGGAGAGTACTTCAGAGATGGCATCCAAGTCTGTACCGACTCTGAAGAGAGGCGTCCCCTAAACGACCCTCAAGTTCAGTCGGACCATGACACCGAAAGTGAATCTGAAGTTGAAACTCATACAGCTCCAGACGGGACCCTAAGGGCCCGACGTACCCGTCATACCGAAAGGAGGGAACGGGAGCGTCTTCAAACAGGAAGCGAGCCAGCAGGCGCACCGCCCGCTCGGCAACAGCCGACTGATGGGTCTGCTCCCATCACAAGGAACGAACTCATGACCTTCATGAGGGACTTCAAGGGAGAGATTCAAGAGTTGATCAACAAAAAGCCGCCTGCTTCAGTCAAAGAGCAGTCGGCCAAGAAACCTTCCACTTCACTGAAGAGGAAGCCAGTTCAAGGGCGAGAGGCGACTCCTCATCCTAAATCCAAGAAGCGGGAGCCACCTGCTCTTGATTTCACAAAATTCCGTTATCCTACGGGAAATAGGAAACCGGTTCGTCATATTCAGCGGACGGGTCAAAGCAAACATTCACAGATGCTCGGCTACTGCCTAGAGCAGAAGAAGAGTGACCGATTGTCCGAAGTCGGCCTCTACTTCAGACTTTCAACACAGTTTGCGAAATGCCTCGATGAGGCATACTCAGTCGTACCATGAGAGTCAGTCAGGCGGCACCTCCCGTCAGTCCGGCTTTCATAGTGCCCAAGCGGTACCAAACTTACCATTTGTGCCGCAACAACAGTATTTTATGCAGCCACCTCCATTTGGTGGACCTGCAGCAAAAAACGTCCAACCTATGGACTGGCAGCTACGGTTGCTTAGACTTGGTGAACAGCCGTCGGCCTTCTCCAAGGAAATTACTGAAGCCGCTCAGCCGGCCAAAGTAAAAACTGTACTAGTAGGCGCCTATGACGGCACTACTAACCCAGAAGACCATCTGATGGCATTCACCAACCTGATGTACCTTCAAGGGTTGGATGATCCCACTTGGTGCAAGTGTTTCCCAGCGACTCTCAAGGGAATCGCACAGCAATGGTTCGGCAACCTGCCGAATGGTTGTGTAAAACAGCTTCAGGACGCTTGCTTATTATTTGCCTCCAACTTCGCCATGAACATCCCTGCGAAGAAAACGACCCTTGATTTAGGAACAATTCAGCAGGGCGAGAAGGAGGGGCTTCGTTCTTACATCAGGCGGTTCAACCTGATGAGAATACAGATTCAAGGGTTACCGGATGAGGTAGCTTATACTGACTTTTTTAGAGGTCTCAAAGACGGGTCTACCTTCAAATTTGATTTAGTTCGAAAAAAGGGTGGCGACTCTTCAAGAGGCCTTGATTGAAGCAGAAGCCTATATACAGGCGACTGATCTGTGTACTATAAAACAGTCGGACGGGAAAAAAGTTCGACAAAAGAGAAGGACGACAGAAACAGTCGTCTAACAAAGATGAGAAAAGAAGAGAGGTCTGGGTGGCTGAATTCCTCTAAACAGCCGGCCCAGAAAAAGAAAAAAGAATTCAAACCATACTCCCCAAAGTATGTGTTTAACCAAGGATAACCAGTTTATCCTAAAAGAAATAAAGGGACGGATCTCAATTGAGAAGCCGGTCCCCATGAAGGGTTCTGCAAACAACCGGAACCAAGATAAAATCTGTGCTTATCATGATGACGTTGGTCATCACACCAATGACTGCATCAGTCTCATGCGGTACCTAGACCGCTTGGCTGAGCAAGGTGATCTTGACACTTATGTCAAGAAATCTACGGGGAACACTTCCTCAAAAAAGCAGTCGGCCAAAAAGAATCAACAGGCCGACAGCTCCGATACAGATGATGCAGTCGTCTACACCATTGCAGGCGGCTTCTCAGGAGGCGGCCCCACTATTAGGGGCAACAAAGATAATATAAGGCGGTTAGATGTAAATTCCGTTCACCAAGAACGGCCGTCCAAATATACATTTCCTGAGATTGTCATCACTGAAGAGATCTAGGAGGAATAAGGGGGCCGCATGACGACCCTCTCGTTATTGAATGTAAAGTGGCCAACCAGAGAGTTGGCCGAATCCTCATAGATACCGGGAGCTCCTCAGCAGCAAATGTCTGTCAAAACTGAAATATCAGACGGACTGCATACATCCGGCCTCCCACCCTTTAATAGGGTTTGGAGGAGGAGTCGTCCACCACTGGGTCGAGTAGATTTGCCCATTCGCCTTGGCGAAAAGGGGAAGGACAACACAATGGTAGTCCGGTTCCTAGTAGTAGAGGAACTCTCGGCCTACAACATGATTCTGGGTCGACCAACCCTGAATAATTCCAAGGCTGTTATAATCCCGTCTCTTATGTTGCTCAAGTTTTGAGAGGGATAATGGAACAGTCGGCTCCCTAAGGGGAGATCAGAGGATGGCCCGAGAGTACTATCTCTCGGATGTCAAGCCCACTGTTATGGCCACTGGGTCAAGTGGAGAAAAAACAGACCTTGACAATATCAAGGAGAGTACGCCTGTTCAAGAAACAGGCGACAAAAAGAGAAAAGGCGTCCCAGACAGAGTCCGCAAGAAAAGCAAGAAAATAGCAATCATTGGCAGAGGAGCGGCCGGATGAGTTCCGCCCTCAGCCGGCTGGTGAGCATGCGGACCTGATCTTAGACGACTCACGTCCTGACCGAAAAGTCAAAGTTGGGACGACTGCTCTGAGAAACCTTGTGACGACTTTCACAACCTATTGAAAGAATACAAGGACATCTTTGCATTTGAAGTCCATGAAAGGCCAGGCATTAGTCCTGATCTGGCAGTACATAAACTCGCTGTGGATCCGAAAAAGAAGCCGGTACGGCAAAAGAAGCGGAACCATGGCGAAGAAAGAAGTCAGGCGGCAGCCGCCGAAGTTAAAAAATTACTTGATGCAGGGTTCATTCGGCAATGTTACTTCCCAGACTGGGTTGCAAATGTGGTGCTTGTTAAAAAGCCGAATGGCACCTGGCGAATGTGTGTAGACTACACAGACTTAAACAAGGCGTGCCCCAAAGACAGTTACCCTCTGCCTAAAATTGATAACCTGGTCGACTCAACAGCGGGTCATGCCTTGATGAGTTTTATGGACGCCTATTCTGGTTTCCATCAAATTCCCTTATGGAAGAAAGATCAGGAGAAGACGGCCTTCGTCACTGATCAGGGGTTATACTGTTACACGGTCATGCCGTTTGGTCTTAAGAATGCCCCGGCTACCTTCCAACGAATGATAAACACTGTGTTCTTTGATCAGATTGGGAGAAACGTCGAGGCATATATTGATGATATGATTGTCAAGACTAAACTTCAGAAAGATCATCTGACGGACCTCCGAGAAACTTTCGCCACACTCAGGCGGCACCATGTCATGCTCAATCCCAAGAAATGTGTATTTGGAGTTGAGTCTGGGAAATTTCTCGGATTCCTTATCAATCAGAGAGGAATAGAGGCGAACCCTGAGAAGGTGCAGGCGGTCATTGACATGCAGTCGCCTCGTACCATCCGAGAGGTTCAGAAGTTAACAGGTTGTCTGGCGGCCTTGGGGAGATTCCTAAGCCGATCAGGCGACAAATGCCTATACTTTTTCCAGGCAATTAAGAAAAGGCAAGGTTTGAATGGGGGCCGGATGCTGAGGCCGCCTTCCAGAAATTAAAAGTTCACTTGCATTCCTTGCCGAGGCTGGTCAGCCCTTTGCCCAAAGAGGATCTCTACATGTACCTGGCCGTCTCTGATCATGCGTTAAGCGCTGTGCTCCTTGCTGAAAGGGACGGCTGTCAGCTCCCGGTCTACTTTGTCAGTCACGTACTGAAAAATGCCGAGTTGAGGTATCCCCTAGTGGAGAAAATTTGGTCTTGCACTCTTCATGGCTGTTAAAAAATTGAAGCCCTACTTTTTGGCACATGCAGTCGTCGTGTATAACCGACCAACCAATCAAGCGGCCCCTTACAATCACGGAGTCGTCAGGACGAATGATCAAATGGGCAATAGAAATACAGAGCCTCGAAGTTACTTTCGAGCCTAGAAAAGCAGTGAAGGGGCAAGCCTTTGCTGACTTTATTTTAGAGATGACTCGTCCTCCTGACTCTCTAAGTTCCAGACCAAGTCTGGAAGGTATATGTGGACGGAAGCTCTACTTCAAATGGTTGTTGAGCAGGCGTCGTATGTCAATCTCCAGAGGGCGACAGGTTCGAGTATGCTCTAACGCTTCAGTTTTCAGGCTTCAAAACAATGAGGCAGAATATGAAGCTTTACTAGCCGGGATCCGCATGTGCAAGGCGGCAGGGGCAAGAAAAATAGACGCCTGTTCTGATTCACAATTGATAGTGAGTCAGTACAATGGCGAATACGAAGCAACCCATCCGACCATGATCAAGTATTTACAGGCGGTCCGACAAGCAGTCGGCTCCCTTGAGGATTTCCATCTGATCCAAGTGCCGAGATCAGAAAACAACCAGGCGGATGCACTGTCAAAATTAGCATCATCCGCCTCCTCCGATACTCCTCGAACTGTTTTTTGGGAAGTAATGGAGAAGAGAAGCATCCAGGAAAACCCTATTGGAATCCTAGACAGAAGCTCAACCTGGATGGATTCAATCAGGGCATATCTGACAAACGGTACACTGCCGGATGATCCTCAACAGGCGGCAGCACTGAAAAAACGAGCCTCCTGTTTTGAAATGATACAGGGAGAACTTCACAAGAGGGGGTACCTTCAAACCTTCTTAAAGTGTGTTACTCCTGAAAAGGGACGAGAGATACTAGATGATCTTCACTCTGGTTACTGTGCTTCTCATTTAGGTGGTAGGATGCTTGCTCAAAGGGCAAGGCGGCAGGGCTACTTTTGGCCTACCTTGGAGGCAGATGCAATGGAGATGGTGAAAAAATGTGACAAGTGCCAAAGGTTTGGCAAACTAATTCACCGTCCGGCTACTGACCTCACTACCATTCACAAGCCCACTACCGTTTGCTAAGTGGGGCATGGACATCCTGGGTCCATATACGCCTGCTACAGGCGGCAGAAGGTACATACTTGTTGCCGTTGACTACTTCACTAAAATGGGTGGAGGCGGAGGCTGTAAAGGGAATCAAGACGAAAGATGTAATTTCATTCATTTGGAAAAATGTCATCACTCGGTTCGGGGTTCCCATGTCTATGGTTTTTGATAATGGTCCCCAATTTGAGACGCCTGTTCTCAAAAGCTGGTTGGGAGACCAAGGAATAGCAAACTACTTTGCATCTGTCGGCCGTCCACAAGCAAACGGCCAGGTAGAAGCCTTTAATAAAATCATCTCAAGACGGTCTCAAGAAAAAGATTGAACGAGCAGGCGGCCTATGGGCGGATGAACTACCACATGTTCTCTGGGCCATTAGGACGACTGAAAAAGGGGCGACTGGAGAAACTCCATTCCTCCTAACTTATGGTGCGGAAGCTGTTCTTCCAATAGAACACTACGAGCCGACTCTTCGAGTAATGCTATATGACGAAGAGGCAAACTGGGAAGCCATGCGCCTGGCATTAGACTCACTTCCTGAAAAGAGGGGCAATGCTGTCTTGCGCCATGAGATCTATCGCCTGAGAATGACTAGATTCATACAACAAAAAAGTACACAGGCGTCCACTCAAAGTAGGGGACTTTGTACTTAGAAAAATGGAAGCAGTAGGTAGGGCTAATGAGTCTGGCAAACTAACTCCCAACTGGGAAGGACCCTACGAATCTATGAGGAAGTCAGGGACGGTACCTACCGTCTGGAAACACCAGACGGACAACCGTTGCCTCGAACTTGGAATGTAGATAACCTTAAAAAATATTTCTTCTAAATGATGTAAAGTAAAGAGCTACTTAATAAAGTTTGCACTTACTATTCAATTTTGTATTACGAGGGGCATGCCGTCTGTACCTTTACAGTCGGCTACTCTCCATTGAGTTTTCACTCTATCTTCAGAGGGGCATGCCGTCTGTACCTTTACAGTCGGCTACTCTCCATTGAGTTTTTCACTCTATCTTCAGAGGGGCATGTCGTCTGTACCTTTACAGTCGGCTACTCCCATTGAGTTTTTCACTCTATCTTCAGAGGGGCATGCCGTCTGTACCTTTACAATCGGCTACTCTCCATTGAGTTTTTCACTCTATCTTAAGAGGGGCATGCCGTCTGTACCTTTACAGTCGGCTACTCTCCATTGAGTTTTTCACTCTATCTTCAGAGGGGCATGCCGTCTGTTCCTTTACAGTCGGCTACTCTCCATTGAGTATTTTACTCACAATACTTAGCTAAAAAGATTAGGGCCTGGCCGATCCTGTGCCTAACAGGCGGCTACCCTTCTTTTACTTAGCACCTACGTTCACCAAGAACTTACCAAGGCCACCGGCCGAATAATCAGACCAGGCGCCAAGCCACCTGATCAAATCTACAAAACTAATACGACCTGTCCCAACATCATAGCAGGCGTCCGACGGCATCCCTCCGGATGAAATTCGTCGCAGAGAGCAGCTCCCTTTTGGGTGGAACATTGTTCTATAAACTAATTACACGGCACCTATACGACTGTCCCCAAGGGCAACCACTAATTACACGGCACCTATATGGCTTGTTAATTGATACCAGCCGGTACCTCCCGACTTAGGGGTCCGGCTGAGATAGTTCATGTGGGCGAAAGCCTCTAAGCTTGGCTCCACCCCGTATATTTCGCACCCGGCCA
>NW_018742526.1:0-86037 GCF_001683475.1 Chenopodium quinoa | reverse complement strand
ATGACAATTATCATAATTATCTTGCTCATTGCTATCCCGAGCAAACCACAAATAGAAATCCCAAGCCTCATCCGAAGATGTGGCTCGAAATTCACCATTAAATTTGTTTTCAACCACCCCCTAGTGTACTCATTCAAACCCCAATAAATTATCTCACAAGACTCCCATTAAAGTACAACCAAGGTAATTAGAGAAGTCTTCAAACCTATTAAAGTATACCCAAAAGGGCTCATATCAAATTGAGGCAAAGAAGGACATGACATTTCATTTTGGACAAATTGATCCATGACTCAATGAGGCAAAACAAATAGCAACCAAATAAGAAAGCTCAAATATTTTTGGAATTTCCCCTTTTTTTTTCCTTTTTTTTAAACAAAAAATAAACAAAAAGAAAAGAAAATATTCGCAAAGACCTAGACTCAATAAGGTAATACAACAATAATGGAAGCCGTCCCCGGCAACGGCGCCATTTTGGTGAAGGATAATTAGGTCGTTGGACTAACTACCCTCAACCAAACAATATTTATAAACCTACACCTACACTAAACAAGTTTAGTGGTAAGTAGAGGGTCGAACCACGGAGACGACATAAACACTATCAACACCACCACCAATTAAGCTAGGTCAAAGAGATAGGATGGATAGAACAATAAACAAAATGAGATTAATATTAAGTTAAACTAACACCAAGGGAGAGGGTCAAACATGACAATGATCTTCAATAAAGTTAGGCAATGGAAATGAGTTTACATGCAAACCAAATATCTCATATAAGGCAATACCAACAATACCATCTAACCACCTATCGGGGTCAAAGGCTTTCCCAACTTAACACATGCTCATACTATCGTCATAAGCTGTGAAAGTTAAGGTTTTTGCATAGAATCGATCACCTAATGGATATCCCTAAGTTACACTATCGTCATAACTTAGTTCAATCCACCCAATTACAACACATGATTGGCCATTCACATGGAGTAATTAGTAAAACATGGTTACAAGGTATATTTAATCACATATAACCAACATTTGTCTAGCCTAATACATTCAAGATTCACCACATGCTATCACCAATCCCTTAGTAAAGGGAATTACTCACTAATCATGAACAACTAACACAAAACCCAACAAGAAGAACAAAGAGAAGCAATTAAACTAAACAACTACTCTAATCAAGCAAGAAATTAAGAAAGAACAATAAATGAGATAGAGTTTAGAATGCTCATTGAAGTATTGAAAAGGAATCCAAAACAATGTCACTTTGCATCTTCATCTTCTTCAATCCACCATTGAAGCTCTTCACTTTCTCTCTCTAAAATACCCTAAATTACTCTTAATCTACATTACAAAGTATAAAAACAAAGATTAAAACTAAATCTAAGCCTAATTTATGTGAAGATTGATGGAGAGATGTTAGGGTTTAACCCCTCAAAGAGGAGAGAGAAACCCCAAAGAAACCCACCATCAAAACTTTAAAAAGAGGAGAGGAAGAAGCGTTTAAAAGACCCGTAGCTGCTCGTGCGCGCCCGCGATATTTGCCTGCGCGCCCGCGCACTGGGATTGGCCTGACAGCGACATTCATTTTCAAACGGCCATAACTTCTGTTCTAGGAGTCTTCTGTGGGCGTGCAACCTACCGTTGGAAAGCTCTTTAAGTCTAGTTTCCAATGCAACTTGAATCACCTCAATCCAATTTGTAGATCAAAAGTTATGGCTAAAAGAGTGAACAAAGGTTAGTTTTGGAGTTCAGGCCCTTGAGCGCCCGCGCCTATCTTAGGAGCGCCCGCGCCTATCTTAGGCGCCCGCGCCTAAGCCGCGCCCAAATCGCGCCTACATTCTGCTCCTCAATATTTTCGACCCCAATGTTAGGCACGCCCGCGCTGGTTTGGCGCGCCGCGCCATTCTGAAAGCCACGACCCGCGCTGTCCGTATGGCCTTGCTTGCTTGCTCCTTAACTTCCTTTGTAGCTCTTCAAATGAACTCCAATTCTCAAGCTCTTTCATTCTATTAAAATCAACTCCAAAAGCCTACAAAACACGAGGAAAAGCACAAAAAACATAATAAAGGGAGAAACGGAGCAAAAGGGGTACAAACAAGGGACAAACGTAGAAAAAATACCGCAATTAGAGGATCTAAATAGTGGCATAAATGCCACTTATCAAATTCCCCCACACTTGCCTCTTGCTTGTCCTCAAGCAAGAACAGAAGCAGAAACAAAAAGAAAGAAAAAGGATCTAATAACACTAAAAGGAGAGGGGTGAAAAAGAATATACACTAACTCACTTTCGTAGGAATCACGGTTGTTTTTAGCGTAAACAACAAGCCATTTAAACCTCAAAGTCGCCTTTGAGGACGAGTGTGCTCTCGTAAGGGTTTCCAAAGAGTTTAACCCATAACTCTACACATAAAGCAACACAAAACAAGGCAATGCATAGACAAATAAAATAAACACAAAAACAAGACGTTCTTGGTGGACTTTTTGGAACGAAACAAGCACCAATGAATGCACAACTTTCTAAACAAATAAGGGTATGCACGTTCCAAGATGTTTAGGGTTGAAAGAAACATAGACTAAGCTAAGCATAGAGAACTAAGAGCCGTACAATTCACCTTTTTATCCCAAACTAGCTAGCCGCGTTCTCTCCACTAGCTTCAAGTCAACCATTAGGTGGGCTTCTCATGGTTCCTCGAAGGAACCGGAAAAAGATAAAGAAATGAAAACGATGAGAAGGTTATCCCGACGTCTTGGCTATGCACTCTCTCTCTATAAGCTTGACAACTATCTTCCTCCATCGATAAAGACTAAACTCTATAGGGTCTAAAGGTCTTTTATTGGTTGTAAGGGTATGCTTGGGGTGTAAGGTGGGAAAAATTTTGAAAAATTTAAAAATTTGGTGGTATTCCCCCACACTTATTCAATAAACACACACTAACAAGACTAAGAAACAGGACTCCCCCACACTTGAACGGAGCATTGTCCTCAATGCTCAAACACGAGGGATATGAATTTTTTTTTTTTTTTTTTTTTTTTTTTTTTGGTCCTTACCTTATTTGAGTAAGGACGGATTTTCATAAGCATTTGCTCTTATATCACTGAATAGAAACACAGTTTACTCACTTGCTTGACCAAAGAACTACAACTTTCTCATTTGCGTTCAAAATCAACACAAAACAATTCTCAAACCAACATGCTTCACATAAACAAAAGGTTTAGGGGAACAAAAGGTCATTCGGTTTGTAATGTGGCTCAAAATCAAGAAAGGGAAATAGGCTCAAAGGGTTAGAAAAGAGGGGCAAATTTAAAAGAAAACCAATTTTGTAACAAAACAAAAAGAAGGATAAGAAAATGAAAAATGCCTATGTCCTCCCTTAAAGGGTTCGGTCACGATCTCGGGTAGATAGAAGTCAAACTCTGGATTGAGAAATGCATAACCAAGGATCCAAATATGCCACTCAACAAAGTTGATGAAGGCTAGAATAAATAAACCTCACACGGGATTTGTATAGCAATTACCGACCTAAGGGGTTCATATCCACTATGGAGAGCGACACCGTCTTACCACAACCATGGATTAAGGCTACAAGTATCCCAAAGTTCTTAAAACCGCTACCTTAGCATTAAAATATGTTTAACTCAACCCAAAACACTCTCAAACCGTGCATACCATTACCAATTAGGAAGGAAAACATTCAAGGACACAAGTTCAAAGTAGTAAGACCAAAACAAGAACGGATCAAAACACATATGCAAACTTGCCTTGTTTTCAAAGGAAAAAGACGCTATACAAACAAATATTCACAAAACGAGAACAACTTGAGAATGTATATACAAATTGCGCTAGAAGAGAGCATGATCAACGACAAAGCCATGCATACCAAAAGTCAAGTCAATAAGGCACTCATGGCCATCCAAATATAGAATAACCAAAGTCAAAAATAAACCTTGGTATGTATGGGGGGTAAATCAAGCAATCAAGAGACCAAGAAAGGGAAGAAGGAAACAACAAAACCACAAACATTTATCTTTCAAACCATATGAAAATAAAAGGGTAAAGCAACAAAAGAGAGGAGATGGAAAGAGTGAACCAAAATGTTAGGTGGGTGTAGAAACCCGCAAATTAAGTCATTTTCCTCATTTCCATTAAATTGCTCTTCTTTGATGCTTCAACTTCCATTTACAAATATTCCTTGGTTTTCTACTTCTTATGGTTCTCGGTCAAAGGTCATGCGCAAAAGTATAGACATCAAGTACCTATATACAAAGATAAACAAGAGGAAAACAAAATTAAAAGATATAAAAGAAAATTAAAAGCAATATAAACACGGGTTACTTCCCGAGAAAGTCTTGTTTAAGGTCCAAGATTGACCTTATTAGTAAATAACCGGACAAAGAACGCAAAAGCTTATCATATGCATCGGAAAATATTTCATGAAAAAGAGCATAAGTGATGCTCATATGACAAGCAAGCACAAAGTTGAAAGAAACTCTATGCTTGAGGGGAGGGGGAAAAGAAAAATAAAAAGAATCAAAAGAAAAATCAAAAGAAAAATTAAAATAAGAAAAAGAAAAAGAGGGAACAAACTCATTTAGTTGCATTTTGGAAGGTGAAAGCTCATCATTGAAATCAAAAGTAAGGCCATGGTGGTATAGAGAGGCAAGGGGCTCCTCAATTGGTTTATTTTTGAGAAAATATGGTAGTGAGATGGGAAAAGAAGGAATATTGCTAAACTTCCTTGAAAAAGGGATGTAAGTTGAAGGGGTTTGAATTGGGATCGCACTCACCACCTCAATTACACCACCTAGCATTGAATCATAAGCTTTCTCTTCCAACTCATCTTCAATACCCTCAAAGATTTTCGATGTATTCTCAATCACCAATTGGGATATTTCACTCTCAACAAGAGCATGATCATCATTGTTAACATTCCCCAAGTCACCATGAATGAACATCGGTATCTCATCATCACCTAAACCAAACTTTTCTCTAAGCAACCTCAAATCAATGTTTAATTGCATCAATTTTGTATCGTCAATGGGTTGCGAAGAGTTTTGAGGCTCAAATTGGGTGGAGGGGTTGGTATTCACGAAGTCATGAAAAATCTCACCATCCATACTCCCTCCATCACTTTCAAAATCATCATCCTCAATCACATTCTCAAATTCCAAATGAGTTGTCTCACTCTCTTGATTACCCTTAGGCTCACTCAAATGGGAGGAGGGAGAAGAAGGAAAGGCATCCTCTTGGGATGAGGCTAGTTGGGAAATTTTACTTTCCATCATTTTAATCCAAGCTTCCCTTTCATTCCTCTCTTCATCTTGTTTTCTCATAAACTCCTTAAGCATCTCCATACACTCTTCTTCCTTCGATCTCCCCACTGAATTACCCTCACAAAAAGGCTCATTAGACACATAGGGGAACTCATTTGGAATCGTGTATGAAAAAGGAAAGGAAGATGAAGAATTATGCATTTGAGAATTTTGGGTGTGTGAAGCATCATTGGAATTCATGCACATAATTAATGAACATTGAAAAATATCATGAACATTATCAACATTAGGATGCATCTCATTACAATTAGCATACAAAAGGGAAGGGTTGCCATCATGCATCAAGGGATCATCATGGGGAACATAAGAATCATCATTAAAGTTTATGCAAGAGTTAAAAAAACCACGACAATTATCATAATTATCTTGCTCATTGCTATCCCGAGCAAACTACAAATAGAAATCCCAAGCCTCATCCGAAGATGTGGCTCGAAATTCACCATTAAATTTGTTTTCAACCACCCCCCTAGTGTACTCATTCAAACCCCAATAAATTATCTCACAAGACTCCCTTAAAGTACAACCAAGGTAATTAGAGAAGTCTTCAAACCTATTAAAGTATACCCAAAAGGGCTCATATTCAAATTGAGGCAAAGAAGGACATGACATTTCATTTTGGACAAATTGATCCATGACTCAATGAGGCAAAACAAATAGCAACCAAATAAGAAAGCTCAAATATTTTTGGAATTTCCCCTTTTTTTTCCTTTTTTTTAAACAAAAAATAAACAAAAAGAAAAGAAAATATTCGCAAAGACCTAGACTCAATAAGGTAATACAACAATAATGGAAGCCGTCCCCGGCAACGGCGCCATTTTGGTGAAGGATAATTAGGTCGTTGGACTAACTACCCTCAACCAAACAATATTTATAAACCTACATCTACACTAAACAAGTTTAGTGGTAAGTAGAGGGTCGAACCACGGAGACGACATAAACACTATCAACACCACCACCAATTAAGCTAGGTCAAAGAGATAGGATGGATAGAACAATAAACAAAAATGAGATTTATATTAAGTTAAACTAACACCAAGGGAGAGGGTCAAACATGACAATGATCTTCAATAAAGTTAGGAAATGGAAATGAGTTTACATGCAAACCAAATATCTCATATAAGGCAATACCAACAATACCATCTAACCACCTATCGGGGTCAAAGGCTTTCCCAACTTAACACATGCTCATACTATCGTCATAAGCTGTGAAAGTTAAGGTTTTTGCATAGAATCGATCACCTAATGGATATCCCTAAGTTACACTATCGTCATAACTTAGTTCAATCCACCCAATTACAACACATGATTGGCCATTCACATGGAGTAATTAGTAAAACATGGTTACAAGGTATATTTAATCACATATAACCAACATTTGTCTAGCCTAATACATTCAAGATTCACCACATGCTATCACCAATCCCTTAGTAAAGGGAATTACTCACTAATCATGAACAACTAACACAAAACCCAACAAGAATAACAAAGAGAAGCAATTAAACTAAACAACTACTCTAATCAAGCAAGAAATTAAGAAAGAACAATAAATGAGATAGAGTTTAGAATGCTCATTGAAGTATTGAAAAGGAATCCAAAACAATGTCACTTTGCATCTTCATCTTCTTCAATCCACCATTGAAGCTCTTCACTTTCTCTCTCTAAAATACCCTAAATTACTCTTAATCTACATTACAAAGTATAAAAACAAAGATTAAATCTAAATCTAAGCCTAATTTATGTGAAGATTGATGGAGAGATGTTAGGGTTTAACCCCTCAAAGAGGAGAGAGAAAACCCCAAAGAAACCCACCATCAAAACTTATAAAAAGAGGGGAGGAAGAAGCGTTTAAAAGACCCGTAGCTGCTCGTGCGCGCCCGCGATATTTGCCTGCGCGCCCGCGCACTGGGATTGGCCTGACAGCGACATTCATTTTCAAACGGCCATAACTTCTGTTCTAGGAGTCTTCTGTGGGCGTGCAACCTACCGTTGGAAAGCTCTTTAAGTCTAGTTTCCAATGCAACTTGAATCACCTCAATCCAATTTGTAGATCAAAAGTTATGGCTAAAAGAGTGAACAAAGGTTAGTTTCGGAGTTCAGGCCCTTGAGCGCCCGCGCCTATCTTAGGAGCGCCCGCGCCTATCTTAGGCGCGCCCGCGCCTAAGCCGCGCCCAAATCGCGCCTACATTCTGCCTCCTTCAATATTTTCAACCCCAATGTTAGGCACGCCCGCGCTTGGTTTGGCGCGCCCGCGCCATTCTGAAAGCACGACCCGCGCTGTCCGTATGGCCTTGCTTGCTTGCTCCTTAACTTCCTTTGTAGCTCTTCAAATGAACTCCAATTCTCCAAGCTCTTCATTCTATTAAAATCAACTCCAAAATCCTACAAAACACGAGGAAAATCACAAAAACATAATAAAGGGAGAAACGGAGCAAAAGGGGTACAAACAAGGGACAAACGTAGAAAAATACCGCAATTAGAGGATCTAAATAGTGGCATAAATGCCACTTATCAAATTCCCCCACACTTGCCTCTTGCTTGTCCTCAAGCAAGAACAGAAGCAGAAACAAAAAGAAAGAAAAAGGATCTAATAACACTAAAAGGAGAGGGGTGAAAAAGAATATACACTAACTCACTTTCGTAGGAATCACGGTTGTTTTTAGCGTAAACAACAAGCCATTTAAACCTCAAAGTCGCCTTTGAGGACGAGTGTGCTCTCGTAAGGGTTTCCAAAGAGTTTAACCCATAACTCTACACATAAAGCAACACAAACAAGGCAATGCATAGACAAATAAAATAAACACAAAAACAAGACGTTCTTGGTGGACTTTTTGGAACGAAACAAGCACCAATGAATGCACAACTTTCTAAACAAATAAGGGTATGCACGTTCCAAGATGTTTAGGGTTGAAAGAAACATAGACTAAGCTAAGCATAGAGAACTAAGAGCCGTACAATTCACCTTTCATCCCAAACTAGCTAGCCGCGTTCTCTCCACTAGCTTCAAGTCAACCATTAGGTGGGCTTCTCATGGTTCCTCGAAGGAACCGGAAAAAGATAAAGAAATGAAAACGATGAGAAGGTTATCCCGACGTCTTGGCTATGCACTCTCTCTCTATAAGCTTGACAACTATCTTCCTCCATCGATAAAGACTAAACTCTATAGGGTCTAAAGGTCTTTTATTGGTTGTAAGGGTATGCTTGGGGTGTAAGGTGGGAAAAATTTTGAAAAATTTAAAAATTTGGTGGTATTCCCCCACACTTATTCAATAAACACACACTAACAAGACTAAGAAACAGGACTCCCCCACACTTGAACGGAGCATTGTCCTCAATGCTCAAACACGAGGGATATGAATTTTTTTTTTTTTTTTTTTTTTTTTTTTGGTCCTTACCTTATTTGAGTAAGGACGGATTTTCATAAGCATTTGCTCTTATATCACTGAATAGAAACACAGTTTACTCACTTGCTTGACCAAAGAACTACAACTTTCTCATTTGCGTTCAAAATCAACACAAAACAATTCTCAAACCAACATGCTTCACATAAACAAAAGGTTTAGGGGAACAAAAGGTCATTCGGTTTGTAATGTGGCTCAAAATCAAGAAAGGGAAATAGGCTCAAAGGGTTAGAAAGAGGGGCAAATTTAAAAGAAAACCAATTTTGTAACAAAACAAAAAGAAGGATAAGAAAATGAAAAATGCCTATGTCCTCCCTTAAAGGGTTCGGTCACGATCTCGGGTAGATAGAAGTCAAACTCTGGATTGAGAAATGCATAACCAAGGATCCAAATATGCCACTCAACAAAGTTGATGAAGGCTAGAATAAATAAACCTCACACGGGATTTGTATAGCAATTACCGACCTAAGGGGTTCATATCCACTATGGAGAGCGACACCGTCTTACCACAACCATGGATTAAGGCTACAAGTATCCCAAAGTTCTTAAAACCGCTACCTTAGCATTAAAATATGTTTAACTCAACCCAAAACACTCTCAAACCGTGCATACCATTACCAATTAGGAAGGAAAACATTCAAGGACACAAGTTCAAAGTAGTAAGACCAAAACAAGAACGGATCAAAACACATATGCAAACTTGCCTTGTTTTCAAAGGAAAAGACGCTATACAAACAAATATTCACAAAACGAGAACAACTTGAGAATGTATATACAAATTGCGCTAGAAGAGAGCATGATCAACGACAAAGCCATGCATACCAAAAGTCAAGTCAATAAGGCACTCATGGCCATCCAAATATAGAATAACCAAAGTCAAAAATAAACCTTGGTATGTATGGGGGGTAAATCAAGCAATCAAGAGACCAAGAAAGGGAAGAAGGAAACAACAAAACCACAAACATTTATCTTTCAAACCATATGAAAATAAAAGGGTAAAGCAACAAAAGAGAGGAGATGGAAAGAGTGAACCAAAATGTTAGGTGGGTGTAGAAACCCGCAAATTAAGTCATTTTCCTCATTTCCATTAAATTGCTCTTCTTTGATGCTTCAACTTCCATTTACAAATATTCCTTGGTTTTCTACTTCTTATGGTTCTCGGTCAAAGGTCATGCGCAAAAGTATAGACATCAAGTACCTATATACAAAGATAAACAAGAGGAAAACAAAATTAAAAGATATAAAAGAAAATTAAAAGCAATATAAACACGGGTTACTTCCCGAGAAAGTCTTGTTTAAGGTCCAAGATTGACCTTATTAGTAAATAACCGGACAAAGAACGCAAAAGCTTATCATATGCATCGGAAAATATTTCATGAAAAAGAGCATAAGTGATGCTCATATGACAAGCAAGCACAAAGTTGAAAGAAACTCTATGCTTGAGGGGAGGGGGAAAAGAAAAATAAAAAGAATCAAAAGAAAAATCAAAAGAAAAATTAAAATAAGAAAAAGAAAAAGAGGGAACAAACTCATTTAGTTGCATTTTGGAAGGTGAAAGCTCATCATTGAAATCAAAAGTAAGGCCATGGTGGTATAGAGAGGCAAGGGGCTCCTCAATTGGTTTATTTTTGAGAAAATATGGTAGTGAGATGGGAAAAGAAGGAATATTGCTAAACTTCCTTGAAAAAGGGATGTAAGTTGAAGGGGTTTGAATTGGGATCGCACTCACCACCTCAATTACACCACCTAGCATTGAATCATAAGCTTTCTCTTCCAACTCATCTTCAATACCCTCAAAGATTTTCGATGTATTCTCAATCACCAATTGGGATATTTCACTCTCAACAAGAGCATGATCATCATTGTTAACATTCCCCAAGTCACCATGAATGAACATCGGTATCTCATCATCACCTAAACCAAACTTTTCTCTAAGCAACCTCAAATCAATGTTTAATTGCATCAATTTTGTATCGTCAATGGGTTGCGAAGAGTTTTGAAGCTCAAATTGGGTGGAGGGGTTGGTATTCACGAAGTCATGAAAAATCTCACCATCCATACTCCCTCCATCACTTTCAAAATCATCATCCTCAATCACATTCTCAAATTCCAAATGAGTTGTCTCACTCTCTTGATTACCCTTAGGCTCACTCAAATGGGAGGAGGGAGAAGAAGGAAAGGCATCCTCTTGGGATGAGGCTAGTTGGGAAATTTTACTTTCCATCATTTTAATCCAAGCTTCCCTTTCATTCCTCTCTTCATCTTGTTTTCTCATAAACTCCTTAAGCATCTCCATACACTCTTCTTCCTTCGATCTCCCCACTGAATTACCCTCACAAAAAGGCTCATTAGACACATAGGGGAACTCATTAGGAATCGTGTATGAAAAAGGAAAGGAAGATGAAGAATTATGCATTTGAGAATTTTGGGTGTGTGAAGCATCATTGGAATTCATGCACATAATTGATGAACATTGAAAAATATCATGAACATTATCAACATTAGGATGCATCTCATTACAATTAGCATACAAAAGGGAAGGGTTGCCATCATGCATCAAGGGATCATCATGGGGAACATAAGAATCATCATTAGAGTTTATGCAAGAGTTAGAAAAATCACGACAATTATCATAATTATCTTGCTCATTGCTATCCCGAGCAAACCACAAATAGAAATCCCAAGCCTCATCCGAAGATGTGGCTCGAAATTCACCATTAAATTTGTTTTCAACCACCCCCCTAGTGTACTCATTCAAACCCCAATAAATTATCTCACAAGACTCCCTTAAAGTACAACCAAGGTAATTAGAGAAGTCTTCAAACCTATTAAAGTATACCCAAAAGGGCTCATATTCAAATTGAGGCAAAGAAGGACATGACATTTCATTTTGGACAAATTGATCCATGACTCAATGAGGCAAAACAAATAGCAACCAAATAAGAAAGCTCAAATATTTTTGGAATTTCCCCTTTTTTTTCCTTTTTTTTAAACAAAAAATAAACAAAAAGAAAAGAAAATATTCGCAAAGACCTAGACTCAATAAGGTAATACAACAATAATGGAAGCCGTCCCCGGCAACGGCGCCATTTTGGTGAAGGATAATTAGGTCGTTGGACTAACTACCCTCAACCAAACAATATTTATAAACCTACACCTACACTAAACAAGTTTAGTGGTAAGTAGAGGGTCGAACCACGGAGACGACATAAACACTATCAACACCACCACCAATTAAGCTAGGTCAAAGAGATAGGATGGATAGAACAATAAACAAAAATGAGATTTATATTAAGTTAAACTAACACCAAGGGAGAGGGTCAAACATGACAATGATCTTCAATAAAGTTAGGAAATGGAAATGAGTTTACATGCAAACCAAATATCTCATATAAGGCAATACCAACAATACCATCTAACCACCTATCGGGGTCAAAGGCTTTCCCAACTTAACACATGCTCATACTATCGTCATAAGCTGTGAAAGTTAAGGTTTTTGCATAGAATCGATCACCTAATGGATATCCCTAAGTTACACTATCGTCATAACTTAGTTCAATCCACCCAATTACAACACATGATTGGCCATTCACATGGAGTAATTAGTAAAACATGGTTACAAGGTATATTTAATCACATATAACCAACATTTGTCTAGCCTAATACATTCAAGATTCACCACATGCTATCACCAATCCCTTAGTAAAGGGAATTACTCACTAATCATGAACAACTAACACAAAACCCAACAAGAAGAACAAAGAGAAGCAATTAAACTAAACAACTACTCTAATCAAGCAAGAAATTAAGAAAGAACAATAAATGAGATAGAGTTTAGAATGCTCATTGAAGTATTGAAAAGGAATCCAAAACAATGTCACTTTGCATCTTCATCTTCTTCAATCCACCATTGAAGCTCTTCACTTTCTCTCTCTAAAATACCCTAAATTACTCTTAATCTACATTACAAAGTATAAAAACAAAGATTAAATCTAAATCTAAGCCTAATTTATGTGAAGATTGATGGAGAGATGTTAGGGTTTAACCCCTCAAAGAGGAGAGAGAAAACCCCAAAGAAACCCACCATCAAAACTTATAAAAAGAGGGGAGGAAGAAGCGTTTAAAAGACCCGTAGCTGCTCGTGCGCGCCCGCGATATTTGCCTGCGCGCCCGCGCACTGGGATTGGCCTGACAGCGACATTCATTTTCAAACGGCCATAACTTCTGTTCTAGGAGTCTTCTGTGGGCGTGCAACCTACCGTTGGAAAGCTCTTTAAGTCTAGTTTCCAATCCAACTTGAATCACCTCAATCCAATTTGTAGATCAAAAGTTATGGCTAAAAGAGTGAACAAAGGTTAGTTTCGGAGTTCAGGCCCTTGAGCGCCCGCGCCTATCTTAGGCGCGCCCGCGCCTAAGCCGCGCCCAAATCGCGCCTACATTCTGCCTCCTTCAATATTTTCAACCCCAATGTTAGGCACGCCCGCGCTTGGTTTGGCGCGCCCGCGCCATTCTGAAAGCACGACCCGCGTTGTCCGTATGACCTTGCTTGCTTGCTCCTTAACTTCCTTTGTAGCTCTTCAAATGAACTCCAATTCTCCAAGCTCTTCATTCTATTAAAATCAACTCCAAAAGCCTACAAAACACGAGGAAAAGCACAAAAAAATAATAAAGGGAGAAACGGAGCAAAAGGGGTACAAACAAGGGACAAACGTAGAAAAATACCGCAATTAGAGGATCTAAATAGTGGCATAAATGCCACTTATCATAGCGCCACCCTGTGGAGTGTGGCGCCTGCCGACAGCTCTGTCGTCTGGCGCTACACTACACAATGCGACGCCAATCCTGTCGTTTTGCCGACAGTTCGGATTATTGATCGAGTCATCACCTAGTGTCTAATTAACCAGTTTGCTAAGTACTTCGGTTAATTTTCGCTGTCAATAACACCTTGTCGAGTCATTAATTGATGTCTAGTCACATAGTCTACCCACATGGTCATGACACGAGCCTTAACATGTCACCTACACTCACTAGTCTTAGCATACACTTTGAGTACATGACACCATGACCACGTCTTAGGTCCATACATGAGTCGGTCTTTTCCAATCTTTCTTCACTTCCTCCATCCATTGCATGTTGAATAAAGTTTGAGTCAAATAATTAACAATAGATATCCCCAAAAACCTTTTCCACAGTACTTGGTCGAGGAGAGAGGGGCAATTCATCAAGGACAACCTCTTTATTCAGGTCTCGCTTTTTGATAAACCAATTCGTCAAAAGAGGAAGGCTAAAAAGATAATGGCAATTCTAAAAGAGGACGTTCGAAAATTGCAAGATGTCAATGTCATGCTCTTGAACGTGGTAGAAGGATTAGCAAATCGGGTGACGGCCATCGAAAAAAATTCTCGCCAAGAGTTTAATGAAGAACTCAATGCTCCTAAGCCACGAGCAAAACGGACCATTGAAGGATACACACCAATAGGAGCGACTTACAATGAAGCTTTTGACTGTCTTCATGATCAAAGTCATATTCACTCCATTGGTTCCAGTCAAGACCCTCCATCTGAAAAATGTGTTCCCAATTGGGATCTAAATCCCTATTGTCGATACCATAAAGGTCGCGGTCACACTACTGAAAAGTGTCTCGCCCTCAAGGATCATGTTCAAGACTCCATTGATTCAAATCTCCTTCATGTTCTGACAACCTGGCGCTAGTGTTGGCGTCTGGCGCCAACAGCCAGCGCTGGCGCTGATCAGTTTTTATTTATGCCAAACTCTATTTTGATATTTTATCTTTTTGGCTGATTTATCTATAAATAATGTGCTAAAAACTCCGTTTTCGATAACCAGTTTTCAACAATAACCATTTTTAACCAGTTTTCATCAATAATCATCAATTCTTATTATTTCTAATTCTCAGCAACTCTCATCAAGATTTTCTTTTTCTTTCTCTCTCTTTTCTAAACTAGCTTTTTGCATACAAAATTTCGCATTCATTAGATCTAGACACACCTAGCCATATTCAAAGTTGTCTTCGCCCTAGACGTGAAAGGTTTAATTTCTTAGGGTTTGGTCCCAAATCTCTCTTTCAATTTTTTAATTTAATTATTGTTTGTTATTTATTTTCCTTGAAGTAACTAACGTGTATATTTTGTTATTAGAAAGAGGTACGAGGCATCCAAGTAAGTACTTTAATGGTTTTTATTAATGTTATTATATAGAAATCATGCTTAGATTGGTATTATGATTCCTAGTATCATGTCTAGGGTAACTTTATTATTAAGTATGATTAAAAGTATGATGCTTCTTATGTTCATCCTAATATATATGATTGTTAGTATCATGTTAGGGCTAAAGTTTTGATTTTTATTGCTAAATGACATGCTAGAGTTTGTTAATAATCTTCTGAGTATCATGCCTAGGATCTTGCTATTATTATGCTTTAACATGATTTATGATTATTTTTATGATTTATGATTATGGTTATGAATATTATTATTATTATTATTATTATTATTATTATTATTATTATTATTATTATATTTATGATTATTATTGTTGTTATGATGATTATTATTATGATTATGATTATTTATTATGTTACTTGATTTTTATTGTTATTGCTTGATCACGCCTTTTATGCATGTTTAAAGGGAATTTATACTTGTAATCACGCTTAATAAGATATAAATAATGTTGTTTAGGTTTAATTTGATTATAATTCAAGTGATCGTCAATAATAGTTTTATTTGTGCATTAAATTCAACCAACATAGATTAACAGGTTTAGGGTTAAACCTATTGATTGCATTTAGTCAAGAAGCGCACATGAATACGATCAGAATAAAGTAGAGGCTTATTATTAGGGCAGGTTCAATCTCTTTTAGGTTGGATTTGTACCTTCATCCCCGAACTCTTATTTGGTTCAAGACCTTATGGAGTTGATGATCTCTTGGATCGTTAAGGGGTGTAACCTTCACCCTGTGAACGGTTTACAAGTTCCTAAAACTTGTTGGCGACACTTTTGCTCTATCTTCTTCCCTTTTGGACGCCACCGTACTTTAGTGTATGATCACAGTGGGGTTCAAGATAAGGGATTAACGCTTGAAATTAATCTCTACAGTTTTTGGCGACTCCACTAGGGAGGATTTCTATTTTAACTCCTGAATTTGTTTCGGTAATGATTTAGAATGAGTGGATGAGACTCGAAACATTCTAAGTATTTCATGTGCGTAATTTTGATTAACATTATTGTCATATGCATAAAAAAGATCTCATTGGAAAGACCATCCGTAATGAGTTAAAAACATAGGATTTTACAAGTAGGAAATCTGAGAAATATATTTCACAACTAGGACCGAAATAACAATGCTCAAAACTGGAAAATTTTATCGAGCACAGAAAGTTGCTGAGGCATGTAGGAATTAGCGCCAGAGGCCAGAGCATTGGCGCCAGAATTTTAACTGTAGCGCCAGGCGCCAGCATTGGCGCCAGGCTCTACAGCTAAAACATGGCGCCAAGCTCTGTTTGCTGGCGCCAAATTCCTCTAATACCGAGCCAGAATTATGCGTTCTAATTTCGACCAGTTTTTCGTATTGTTTGCTCGATCCTACTTCCTGATTAAATTTTTTCTCACTTTTCTGAAACCCATATGTGTTCTACATATGGACATAACCCTCTGGGAATTCATGCTCCATCTACCATATTGAACGCTTTGAGCAACAAAGGATACATCCGAGAATGTTGTATTCACCAAACCATGGAAGCGAGTTTTTTCTTAACTCGCGGTGTCCCATCTACTCGCGCCAACCCTTCACAGTTAGGCTTCCGCGCGGTGCATCTGGACAATTAACCATAGACCCTCTATTAACTAAACCATATCCCGAACTTTAGAGAACTAGAGCCATGGTTAGGTTGCAAACTCATTGCATCATATTGTGCCTACTTGACTAATTGTGCATTATTTGTTGTGCATATATTCTATGTTTCTCTTAACCGTTTGTTTGACTTGTGTTAAGATTCAATAAATTAATGACTTAAATAACTTTCCTAATTAATTAATTAATTTGAGTAAATGAAGTCTAATATTTTAATCATAATTGACCTAGTACGACTTTAGGCATACCCCTATTGATTAATAACACCGAAAACAGTCGCAGATTGAAGCTCCAGCATTGGCGCCAAAGTCTGGACTGTAGCACCACTCTGTGGAGTGTGGCGCCTGCCGACAGCTCTGTCGTCTGGCGCTACACTACACAGTGCGACGCCAGTCCTGTCGTTCTGCCGAAAGTTCGGATTATTGATCGAGTCATCACCTAGTGTCTAATTAACCAGTTTGCTAAGTACTTCGGTTAATTTTCGATGTCAATAACACCTTGTTGAGTCATTAATTGATGTCTAGTCACATAGTCTAGCCACATGGTCAGGACACGAGCCTTAACATGTCACCTAAACTCACTAGTCTTAGCACACACTTTGAGTACATGACACCATGACCACGTCTTAGGTCCATACATAAGTCTGTCTTTTCGTCATTTGAGTTGGGGGTACATTCTATTCCTAATTCTTCATATCCCTCCATCTAAATCTTCTTTCACAATTTTTTCCAATCTTTCTTCACTTCCTCCATCCATTGCATGTTGAATAAAGTTTGAGTCAAATAATTAACAATAGATATCCCCAATTCCTTTTCCACAGTACTTGGTCGAGGAGAGAAGGGCGATTAATCAAGGACAACCTCTTTATTCAGGTCTCGCTTTATGATAAACCAATTTGTCAAAAGAGGAAGGCTAAAAAGATAATGGCAATTCTAAAAGAGGACGTTCGAAAATTGCAAGATGTCAATGCCATGCTCTTGAATGTGGTAGAAGGATTATCAAATCGGGTGATGGCCTGCGAAAAAAATTCTCGCCAAGAGTTCAATGAAGAACTCAATGCTCCTAAGCCACGAGCAAAATGGACCATTGAAGGATACACACCAATAGGAACGACTTACAATGAAGCTTTTGACTGTCTTCATGATCAAAGTCATATTCACTCCATTGGTCCCAGTCAAGACCCTCCATCTGAAAAATGTGTTCCCAATTGGGATCTAAATCCCTATTGTCGGTACCATAAAGGTCGCGGTCACACTACTAAAAAGTGTCTCGCCCTCAAGGATCATGTTCAAGACTCCATTGATTCAAATCTCCTTCATGTTCCGACAACCTGGCGCTAGTGTTGGCGTCTGGCGCCAACAGCCAGCGCTGGTGCTGATAAGTTTTTATTTATGCCAGACTCCGTTTTGATATTTTATCTTTTTCGCTGATTTATCTATAAATAATGTGCTAAAAACTCCGTTTTCGATAACCAGTTTTCAACAATAACCAGTTGTTTCGGGGTTTTCTGATGTCCTGCGGGAGAGTTATAATTCCGAGACTGGAACCGGACGCCTGTACCTGCAAAACAAACGGATGCTCCGGATGATTGGAGATCCGCCTCCGACGGTCAAGTTAGTACTTGATTAAGGAGTAATTAATGCGGAAATTAAAGTGATTGGGTCTTTAGAGGTGAGAGTGTTTAATGTGTGTAATCTGCGTTTTTAGCGTAATCTCCCTTAATGAGGATTAAGGGAGGTATTTATAACCTCGGGAAACGTGTCAATCTAGGTTTAGGTTAACCTTGGGCTGATTGGGCTTCCCTCGGAAGTTGGGCCTAGGTGACCGGTTATCCCAGGTGTCATGGGAAGGACACGTGTCGTGTCGTAATTGGTCCATAGTGGACGGATAATTGCTTGACACGTGGCAGGCTCCTATTGGCCCATGTGACGGACACATGGCGAAACCTGATTGGTCCACTTGTCAGATGGTGATTGGTTGGGAAAAATCCCCTAATCATTTTCCCCTCACAGGTGGCACGTGACTGGTCACGTGTTACCTGTGACAGGTATCGCCCTGTAACAGGCGACGGCCTGCTACAGGTGTCACTCGGCGAGAGGCCGAGAGATTCTCCCGCCAAAATTTTGAATTCTGGAAGTGACCCTTTGCCTTCTCACTTTGCCTATATAAAGGAGTGTTGGCTTCGGTCATTTTCACACTTGAAAACTTTGTGAGAGAACATTCGGACCCCTGAACTTGCTCTGACATTTTGGACCCTTTCTGCCTACCGCCTGCTCTGACAAGCCGACTGCAAAGGATTTTCAGAACTTCATCAATCGTCACTCGTTCAGGTAACCGTCGGTTCTTTTACTCTTAATTTTCTCTTTACCTTATTCTTTTTTGAAATGGCACCACGGAAGCACACGACACGACCTAGGTTATTGATCAGCCGGTCACCGGGGACGGCTGAATCTAGGACTAGGAGTGCCGCCTGCCCTTTTCTGGACCCATCTTTGCCCTTTATACAAAGTCCGACTGTATCTGTGTCTATGCAGAGCATGATGGCCAGAACAAAAAAGACTGCCAGGATCTCAAACTCAGACGGCTCCTCCCACAGGGTGCCAATTAGTGAAACATCTGACCAGGCGCCAGATGTGGAAGTGAAACAAAGCGGCTTGAAAGCCGGCAGTTCTGAGGGAGGAGTCAAAGTGACCCCTACCCATTTTACAGTTGACAATTCTACATTCTCTCCTGCTCCTTTTAAAGGAGAGGAGGCGGGCCCCTCCGGGAGAAGGGAGGAGTCGTCCTCTTCGGACTCGTCAGAGGACGATTCCGAGTCTAGCTCTTCTGGCCATGCTTCCCTGGCCACAGAAGAGAAAAACAGTCGCCTACAAGAGGCGAGGCTTTCTCACGCAGTTGAGAAGGGGGACGATTGGGCGGAGCCATCCGCCTCTCACCGAGAGCAAAATACCCCCTACTACTGCACGGTACCTCGGGGCCTGATCACGGCCATGCAAGAGAAAGTGGAGAGCTTTATCGCAAACCACACAATGGGCCCCGACTTTTTAGTGTTCGTGCCGGATCCAGAAGACACAGTCGTTTGGCCGGCTGGTACCAGTTATGATGGCGCCTGCTTTGGCTTCTACGAGGCGGCCATCAAGGCTGGGCTGCGCTTCCCACTACATCCAGCTGTTCAGCGGATCTTGGATGGGTATGAGTTGGGGTTATGGCAGTTAGCCCCGAACTCCTGGGTCAACGTACTCGGCTATGTGGCCGGGTGCGAACTGCACGGGGTGGAGCCGAGATTCGAGGCTTTCGCCCACATGAACTACCTCAGCCGGACCCCTAAGGCAGGCGGTACCGGCTGGTATCAATTGACGAGCCACAGGGGCTACCTCATGACGAGAGGTAAAGCAAAGAAATGGAAGGACTGGCGGAGCACCTTCCTCATCATTGAGAGTTCAGACACAGAGCTGAACAAGCGCTTCAACAGGTGGAACAGGAATCCGCCCCTTCTTGCAGGCGGCCGCAGCATGCCGCCTGTTCCCCCAAGGCTAAGAAAGAGATCCTAGATAAAGGACTCTTCAAAGTAGAGTCGAAGGTGAACTCTACTTCAGGGGTACGAGAGCAAGTACCCCTGCACTGCGTCCCGAGCTTCAAATGGCTCTACGACGAGTACTTTTTGGCCGCCTGTGGACTCAGCAGTTGGTGCTCAAGAGGTAGCCGGCCTGTCGAATGCTCTGTTGTTCCGTGCATATCATGTTGTGACTTTTATTAACTTTGCTATTTGTTTTTGCAGCGGACGCCATGAGCAAAATTACCGCCTCCAAGACTGCGGCGGCCATGTTGCGGGCCTCCATCATGCAACAGTCTTCAACCGACTCCCCCAACAAGGGGGCACCCTTGGTGGGCTTCGAACCTTTCACCCTCTTTTTGGAGTTGTGTTTATGCATATACTGACTCTTTTCTTCTTTTTTAGACGGGCGCTCCAAGAGCTTTTTCTTCCCAACAGCCGGACCCCAAGGCCTGGAGGACGACTGTTGCGAGCTCTCCTGGTTCTGCCAGGAAACATGCGGCGGATGAGAAACAGCCGGCCACTTCTTCTAAAACTCTAGCTGGGCCACCTAGAAGTATGAAATTGTCCTTGTAAATTTTAGACTTGCTCCCTTCTTTACTAGGTCTAATCCGTTTGTTTATGCTTGATGCAGCCGGTCCTCAGGAGCCTGACTTGGTCGAGGTGGCCAAGTCTATGATCAAGGCCGTTCCTCTAGCTGAAAGGGAGGCGGTCAGGGGTGTCGGCACCCTTGACCTAGACGGGATTGCAGGGGTCCTTGCTGAGGTATACTTAGCATATTTTTGAGTATTTGAATTCTAGGACGCCTGTTTTCTTTTTGTTTGGAAACTGACGCCTGTTCCCCTTTTTACTTAGGCCCTGCTCCGAGTGAACGGCCTTCGCAAGCCGCTTGACCGGAAGAACAAAGAGGTAAAGGCTGCAAAAGCTATGGCCGCCTCTGACTGTGATAAGGCAATGTTTCAAATTGCCCAAAATGAAGTTCTGACCATTGATATTCTTTATTATCAGGCGCAGGCTATCGCCGCTATCCGGGCTCAGTTAGAGGCGGCCCAGAAGAGGAATAGCGAGCTGGAGGCGACCATCAACAACCTCAAGGCCGAGCTGAGACCTCTTCGCCAAAAGATGTCCTCATACGAAACCTTGGAGAAATCCTTGGCGAGCGTAAAGGAACGCCTGGTGACCCATGAGAAGAGTCTTACTCAGGAGCTCTCGGAAAAGGCCGAGCAAGAAAAGAAAGAGCTGGTCCATGAGATGATGGAAGACTCTGCTCAAATCCAGCGCATGACTTGGGGCCGCCTCTTCCCCAATGCCGACTTTGCCTCATGGGAAAAAACGTACCGCCAGTGTTCTGATAGATATAATCAGGAGATCCTGGCGGCTGCTGAGGAAGAGGCGTTGGAGGAGGAGGAGCAGCCGGTAGTGGCGCTTGTGCCGCTTGGGGGTAATGCATCAAAGAAGGATGCAGCTGAAGCCGAGTCCAGCAAGAAGAGTGCTGACCAGGCGGCAGTTGCTGATATTGAAGATCTGCCCCCTTCTTAAGCTTTATGTCTTCTTCCCACGGCCTGCGTGCCGTTTGTTTGTATTTACCCGGCCAGGGGGCCAGGGCTCTGAATATTTTGCCGGTCTTTAATGACCGGCTTCCTTTTAATGAATATTTTTGTTTTGCTTCAAACTTGTTCAAGTATTGAATATTCTGATATCCAATTGTACACTATACCGACTGTTTTACATGGCCGATAGTTGCAGACAGGTACAGATAGTTAGTCACGCCGCCTATGCCCCTGGACGACTGGTCGTCTGTTTCCAGGCTAGACGATCAGTCGGCCATTTATCCAATCGGTATTCGAACCATTTTAAAGACTGGATCCCCTTTAGGCAGGCGGTTCTGTCATATAAAATTAACCAAGTAGGAAAGTGGTTTCCTACTTGTCATGTTTTTTAGGCTAGAGACTTTAGGCCGTCTAGGCCGACTGTTCCCCGCCATATTTAATCTAGTGTGAGCTGGTGCTGTATGAACACCTTTTTAGTTTCATACTAAATTTTTAAGGAGTGACCAAGTAAACATGATTGTTACCTAGTCGCCAAGTAACTGAGTAGTAGAGGTATCAAGCGGTGGGTACCGGTTGTTCCCCTTTATTCGCCAATGTTTGTTGGCTTTTAACTCATAGGTTGTTAACCTAGCAGGGGTAGTGGTTGAGAGCCCCTGTTTGCTAAAAACAGGCGGACGACTCATACCTTTTAGGCTCCATACTAAGTTTGAGAGAGTGACTATGAGTTAACTTTGGTGTTACTCAGTCGCCGTCATTCCTGCTTGAGTAGTAAAGGTACCAGGCGGCGGAGGCCGGCTGAACCTTTTGATTCGCCAATGTTTGTTGGCTATTAACTCAAGAGGTACCCCCTGCATTTATCCCAAGTAATACAGGCGGTCATCTGACTCAGATGTCAACTGCTACCACTGGTTTGGTTAGTGATAGAGTTATCCTTGTCTCAAAAACGGCTACGTGGTTGCCCTTGGGGACAGTCGTATAGGTGCCGTGTAATTAGTTTATAGAGCAATGTTCCACCCAAAAGGGAGCTGCTCTCTGCGACGAATTTCATCCGGAGGGATGCCGCCGGACGCCTGCTATGGTGTTGGGACAGGTCGTATTAGTTTTGAAGATTGGATTAGTTGGCTTGGCGCCTGGTCTGATCATTCGGCCTGTGGCCTTGGTTAGTTCTTGGTGAACGTAGGTGCTAAGTAAAAGGAGGGTAGCCGCCTGTTTAGGCACAGGGTCGGTCAGGCCCTGATCATTTTTAGTTAAGTATAAGGGGGGTGGCTGTGGTTTGGAACCAGTCGGCCCTCTTCTATGGAGAGTAGCCGACTATATGTCCAGACGGCGTGCCCCTATGGTGATAGAGTAAAATATTCAATGGAGAGTAGCCGACTGTAAAGGTACAGGCGGCATGCCCCTCTGAAGATAGAGTAAAATACTCAATGGAGAGTAGCCGACTGTAAAGGTACAGACGGCATGCCCCTCTGAAGATAGAGTAAAATACTCAATGGAGAGTAGCCGACTGTAAATGTATAGGCGGCCTGCCCCTCTTAAGTAAGAATAAAAATTAAACAGGGAGAGTAGCCGACTGTTTGTCAGCAGGCATGCCCCTCTTAAGTAAGAATAAAAACTGAGTATGGAGAGTAGCCGACTGTTTGTTAGTAGGCGTGCCCCTCTTAGTACAAAATTGAATATTAAGTATGCAAACTTTTATTAAGTAGCCCTTGACTATTTACATCATTCAAAAGAAATATTTCTTAACATTATCTACATTCCAAGTTCGAGGCAACGGTTGTCCGTCTGGTGTTCCCAGACGGTAGGTACCGTCCCTGACCTCTTCACAGATTCGGTAGGGTCCTTCCCAGTTGGGAGTTAGTTTGCCAGACTCATTAGCCCTACCAACTGCTTCCATTTTTCTAAGTACAAAGTCCCCCACTTTGAGTGGACGCCTGTGTACTTTTTTGTTGTATGATCTAGTCATTCTCAGGCGGTAAATTTCATGGCGCAAGACAGCATTGCCCCTCCTTTCAGGAAGTGAGTCTAATGTCAGGCGAATGGCTTCCCAGTTTGCCTCTTCGTCATATAGCATTACTCGAAGAGTCGGCTCGTAGTGTTCTATTGGAAGAACAGCTTCCGCACCATAAGTTAGGAGGAATGGAGTTTCTCCAGTCGCCCCTTTTTCAGTCGTCCTAATGGCCCAGAGAACATGTGGTAATTCATCCGCCCATAGGCCGCCTGCTCGTTCAATCTTTTTCTTGAGACCGTCTGAGATGATTTTATTAAAGGCTTCTACCTGGCCGTTTGCTTGTGGACGGCCGACAAATGCAAAGTAGTGTGCAATTCCTTGGTCACCCACCGAGCTTTTGAGAACACACGTCTCAAATTGGGGACCATTATAAAAAACCATAGACATGGGAACCCCGAACCGAGTGATGACATTTTTCCAAATGAATGAAATTACATCCTTCGTCTTGATTCCCTTTACAGCCTCCGCCTCTACCCATTTAGTGAAGTAGTCGACGGCAACAAGTATGTACCTCCTTCCGCCTGTAGCAGGCGTATATGGACCCAGAATATCCATGCCCCACTTAGCAAACGGTAGTGGGCTATGAATGGTAGTGAGGTCAGTAGCCGGACGGTGAATTAGTTTGCCAAACCTTTGGCACTTGTCACATTTTTTCACCATCACCATCGCATCTGCTTCTAAAGTAGGCCAAAAGTAGCCCTGCCGCCTTGCCCGTTGAGCATGCGTCCTACCGCCTATATGGGAAGCACAGTAACCAGAGTGAAGATCGTCCAGTATCTCTCGCCCCTTTTCTGGAGTAACACACTTTAAGAAGGGTTGAAGGTACCCCCTTTTGTGAAGTTCTCCCTTTATTATTTCAAAACTGGTTGCTCGTTTTTTCAGTGCTGCCGCCTGTTGATGATCATCCGGCAGGGTACCATTTGTCAGATATGCCCTGATTGGATCCATCCAGGTTGAGCTTCTGTTTAAGATTCCAATAGGTTCTTCCTCAATGCTTTTCCTCTCCATTACTTCCCAAAAAACAGTTCGAGGAGTATCACAGGAGGCGGATGATGCTAATTTGAAAGTGCATCCGCCTGGTTGTTTTCTGATCTCGGCACTTGGGTCAGATGAAAATCCTCAAGGGAGCCGACTGCTTGTCGGACCGCCTGTAAATACTTGATCATGGCCGGATGGGTTGCTTCGTATTCGCCATTGTACTGACTCACTATCAATTGTGAATCGGAACAGGCGTCTATTTTTCTTGCTCCTGCCGCCTTGCACATGCGGATTCCGGCTAGTAAAGCTTCATATTCTGCCTCATTGTTTGAGGCCTGAAAACTGAAGCGTAAAGCATACTCGTACCTGTCGCCCTCTGGCGACTGACATATGACTCCTGCTCCACAACCATTTGAAGTAGAGCTTCCATCCACATATACCTTCCAGACTTGGTCTGTAACTTGAGAGTCCGGAGGACGAGTCATCTCAACAATAAAGTCAGCAAAGGCTTGCACCTTCACTGCTTTTCTAGGCTCGAAAATAACTTCAAGGCTCTGTATTTCTATGGCCCATTTGATCATTCGGCCTGACGACTCCATGATCGTTAGTGGCCGCTTGATAGGTTGGTCTGTATACACGACGACTGCATGTGCCAAAAAGTAGGGCTTCAATTTTTTAACAGCCATGAAGAGTGCAAGACCAAATTTCTCCACTAAGGGATACCTCAACTCGGCATTTTTCAGTACATGACTGACAAAGTAGACCGGGAGCTGACAGCCGTCTCTTTCAGCAAGGAGAACAGCGCTTAACACATGATTAGAGACGGCCAGGTACATGTAGAGTACTTCTTTGGGCAAATGGCTGACCAGCCTCGGCAAGGAATGCAAGTGAACTTTCAATTTCTGGAAGGCCGCCTCAGCATCCGGCCCCCATTCAAACCTTGCCTTTTTCTTAATTGCCTGGAAAAAGTATAGGCATTTGTCGCCTGATCGGCTTAGAAATCTTCCTAAGGCCGCCAGACAACTTGTTAACTTCTGAACCTCTCGGATGGTACGAGGCGACTGCATGTCAATGACCGCTTGCACCTTCTCAGGGTTCGCCTCTATTCCTCTCTGATTGATAAGGAATCCGAGAAATTTCCCAGACTCAACTCCAAAGACACATTTCTTGGGATTGAGCATGACATGGTGCCGCCTGAGTGTGGCGAAAGTTTCTCGGAGGTCCGACAGATGATCTTTCTGAAGTTTAGACTTGACAATCATATCATCAATATATGCTTCGACATTTCTCCTAATTTGATCAAAGAACACAGTGTTTATCATTCGCTGGAAAGTGGCCGGGGCATTCTTAAGACCAAACGGCATGACCGTGTAACAGTATAACCCCTGATCAGTGACGAAGGCCGTCTTCTCCTGATCTTTCTTCCATAAAGGAATTTGATGGAAACCAGAGTAGGCGTCCATAACTCATCAAAGCATGGCCGGCTGTTGAGTCGACCAGGTTATCAATTTTAGGTAGAGGGTAACTGTCTTTGGGGCACGCCTTGTTTAAGTCTGTGTAGTCTACACACATTCTCCAGGTGCCATTCGGCTTTTTAACAAGCACCACATTTGCAACCCAGTCTGGGAAGTAACATTGCCGAATGAACCCTGCATCAAGTAATTTTTTAACTTCGGCGGCTGCCGCCTGACTTCTTTCTTCGCCATGGTTCCGCTTCTTCTGCCGTACCGGCTTCTTTTTCGGATCCACGGCCAGTTTATGTACCGCCAGATCAGGACTAATGCCTGGCATTTCATGGACTTCGAATGCAAAGATGTCCTTGTATTCTTTCAATAGTTTGTGAAAGTCGTCACCTAGGTCCCTTAGAGAAGTCGTCCCAACCTTGATTGTTCTGTCAGGACGCGAGTCATCTAACATCAGGTCCGTATGCTCACCAGCTAGCTGAGGGCGGAATTCATCCGACTGCTCCTCTGCTAATGATTGCTATTTTCTGTCTTTTCTTGCGGCCCGTGTCTGGGATGCCTTTCTCTTCTTGCCGCCTGCTTCTTGAACAGGCGCACTCTCCTTGACATTGTCAAGGTCTATTTTTCCACCACTCGACCCAGTGGCCATAACAGTGGGCTTGACATCCGAGAGATAGCACTCTCGGGCCATCTTCTGATCTCCCCTTAGGGACCCGACTGTTCCATTATCCCTCTCAAACTTGAGCAACATAAGAGATGGGATTATAACAGCCTTGGAATTATTCAGGGTTGGTCGTCCCAGAATCATGTTGTAGGCCGAGAGTTCTTCTACTACCAGGAACCGGACTACCATGTGTCGTCCTTCCCCTTTTTCGCCCACGCGGATGGGTAAATCCACTCGTCCCACTAGGTGGACGACTCCTCCTCCAAACCCTAATAAAGGGTGGGATGCCGGATGTATGCAATCAGTCTGATATTTTAGTTTCGACAGACATTTGCTACTGATGAGATCTGAGGAGCTTCCGGTATCTATGAGGATTCGGCCAACTCTCTGGTTGGCCACTTTACATTCAATAACGATAGGGTCGTCATGCGGCCCTCTTACCCCTCCTAGATCTTCTTCAGTGATGACAATCTCAGGAAATGAATATTTGGAGGGCCGTTCTTGGTGAACGGAATTTACATCTAACCGTCTGATATTGTCTTTGTTGCCCCTAATAGTGGGGCCGCCTCCTGAGAAGCCGCCTGCAATGGTGTAGACGACTGCATCATCTGTATCGGAGCTGTCGGCCTGTTGATTCTTTTTGGCCGACTGCTTTTTTGAGGAAGTGTTCCCCGTAGATTTCTTGACATAAGTGTCAAGATCACCTTGCTCAGCCAGGCGGTCCAGATACCGCATGAGACTGATGCAATCATTGGTGTGATGACCAACATCTTCATGATAATCACATAATTTTTCTTGGTTCTGATTGTTTGCAGAACCCTTCATGGGGACCGGCTTCTCAATTGAGATCCGTCTCTTGATTTCCTTTAGGATAAATTGGCTATCCTTGTTAAACACATACTTTGGGGAGTATGGTTTGAATTCTTTTTTCTTCTTCTAGGACGGCTGTTTAGAGGAATCAGTTGCCCAAATACTGTTGTTGCGGTACAAACGGTAAGTTTGGTACCGCCTGGTCGCTATGAAAGCCGGACTGACGGGAGGTGCCGCCTGACTGACTCTCATGATACGACTGAGTATGCCTCATCGAGGTATTTCGCAGACTGTCTTGGAAGTTTGAAGTAGAGGCCGACTCTGACAATCGGTCACTCTTCTTCTGCTCTAGCAGTAGCCGAGCGTCGGTGTATGTTTTGCTCGACCCGTCCGCCTGAATATGACGAACATGTTTCCTATTTCCTGGAGTAGGAAAACGGTATTTTGTGAAATCAAGGGCAGGTGGCTCCCACTTCCTAGATTTAGGATGAGGGGTCGCCTCTCGCCCTTGAACTGGTTTCCTCTTCCGTGAAGTGGAGGGTTTCTTAGCCGACTGCTCCTTGTCCAGAGCAGGCGGCTTCTTGTTGATCAACTCTTGAATTTCTCCCTTGAAGTCCCTCATGAAGGTCATGAGTTCGTTCCTTGTGATGGGAGCAGACCCATCACTCGGCTGCTGCCGAACAGGCGGTGCGCCTGCTGGCTCGCTTCCAGTTTGAAGATGTTCACGTTCCCTCTTTTCGGTATGACGGGTACGTCGGGCCCTTAGGGTCCCGTCTGAAGTTGTGTGAGCTTCAACTTCAAATTCATTCTCAGTATCATGGTCCGACTGAACTAGAGGGTCGTCCAGGGGACGTCTCTCTTCAGGAGCCGGTACAAACGTGGATGCCATCTCAGAAGTACTCTCCCCACAGACGGCGCCAAGATGTTTCGGGGTTTTCTGATGTCCTGCGGGAGAGTTACAATTCCGAGACTGGAACCGGACGCCTGTACCTGCAAAACAAACGGATGCTCCGGATGATTGGAGATCCGCCTCCGACGGTCAAGTTAGTACTTGATTAAGGAGTAATTAATGCGGAAATTAAAGTGATTGGGTCTCTCTAGGTGAGAGTGTTTAATGTGTGTAATCTGCGTTTTTAGCGTAATCTCCCTTAATGAGGATTAAGGGAGGTATTTATACCCTCGGGAAACGTGTCAATCTAGGTTTAGGTTAACCTTGGGCTGATTGGGCTTCCCTCGGAAGTTGGGCCTAGGTGACCGGTTATCCCAGGTGTCATGGGAAGGACATGCGTCGTGTCGTAATTGGTCCATAGTGGACGGATCATTGCTTGACACGTGGCAGGCTCCTATTGGCCCATGTGACGGACACATGGCGGAACCTGATTGGTCCACTTGTCAGATGGTGATTGGTGGGGAAAAATCCCCTAATCACCAGTTTTAACCAGTTTTCATCAATAATCATCAATTCTTATTCTTTCTAATTCTCAGCAACTCTCATCAAGATTTTCTTTTTCTTTCTCTCTCTTTTCTAAACTAGCTTTTTGCATACAAAATTCCGCATTCATTAGATCTAGACACACCTAGCCATATTCAAAGTTGCCTTCGCCCTAGACGTGAAAGGTTTAATTTCTGAGGGTTTGGTCCCAAATTTCTCTTTCAATTATTTAATTTAATTGTTGTTTGTTTTTTATTTTCCTTGAAGTAACTAACGTGTGTATTTTTTTATTAGAAAGAGGTACGAGGCATCCAAGTAAGTACTTTAATGGTTTTTATTAATGTTATTATATAGAAATCATGCTTAGATTGTCATTATGATTCCTAGTATCATGTCTAGGGTAACTTTATTATTAAGTATGATTAAAAGTATGATGCTTCTTATGTTCATCCTAATATTTATGATTGTTAGTATCATGTTAGGGCTAAAGCTTTGATTTTTATTGCTAAATGACATGCAAGGGTTTGTTAATAATCTTGTTAGTATCATGCCTAGGATCTTGCTATTATTATGCTTTAACATGATTTATGATTATTTTTATGATTCATGATTATGGTTATGAATATTATTATTATTATTATTATTATTATTATTATTGTTATTATTATTATTATTATTATTATTATTATTATTATTATTATTATTATTATTATTATTATATTTATGATTATTATTGTTGTTATGATGATTATTATTATGATTATGATTCTTTATTATGTTACTTGATTTTTATTGTTATTGCTTGATCACGCCTTTTATGCATGTTTAAAGGGAATTTACACTTGTAATCACGCTTAATAAGATATTAATAATGTTGTTTAGGGTTAATTTGATTATAATTCAAGTGATCGCCAATAATAGTTTTATTAATGCATTAAATTCAACCAACATAGATTAACAGGTTTAGGGTTAAACCTATTGATTGCATGTAAGTCAAGAAGCGCACATGAATACGATCAGAATAAAGTAGAGGCTTATTATTAGGGCAGGTTCAATCTCTTTTAGGTTGGATTTGTACCTTCATCCCCGAACCCTTATTTGGTTCAAGACCTTATGGAGTTGATGATCTCTTGGATCGTTAAGGGGTGTAACCTTCACCCTGTGAACGGTTTACAAGTTCCTAAAACTTGTTGGCGACACTTTTGCTCTATCTTCTTCCCTTTTGGACGCCACCGTACTTTAGTGTATGATCACAGTGGGGTTCAAGATAGGGGATTAACGCTTGAAATTATTCCCTACAGTTTTTGGCGACTCCACTGGGGAGGATTTCTATTTTAATTCCTGAATTTGTTTCGGTAATGATTTAGAATGAGTGGATGAGACTCGAAACATTCTAAGTATTTCATGTGCGTAATTTTGATTAACATTATTGTCATATGCATAAAAAAGATCTCATTGGAAAGACCATCCGTAATGAGTTAAAAACATAGGATTTTACAAGTAGGAAATTTGAGAAATATATTTCATAACTAGGACCGAAATAACAATGCTCAAAAATGGAAAATTTTATCGAGCACAGAAAGCTGCTGAGGCATGTAGGAATTAGCGCCAGAGGCCAGAGCATTGGCGCCAGAATTTTAACTGTAGCGCCAGGCGCCAGCATTGGCGCCAAGCTCTACAGCTAAAACCTGGCGCCAAGCTCTGTTTGCTGGCGCCAAATTCCTCCAATACCGAGCCATAAATATACGTTCTAATTTCGACCAGTTTTTCGTATTGTTTGCTCGATCCTACTTCCTGATTAAATTTTTTCTCACTTTTCTGAAACCCATATGTGTTCTACATATGGACATAACCCTCCGGGAATTCATGCTCCATCTACCTGATTAAACGTTTTGAGCAACAAAGGGTACATCCGAGAATGTTGAATTCACCAAACCATGGAAGCGAGTTTTTTCTTAACTCGCGGTGTCCCATCCACTCGCGCCAACCCTTCACAGTTAGGCTTCCGCGCGGTGCATCCGGACAATTAACCATAGACCCTCTATTAACTAAACCATATCCCGAACTTTAGAGAACTAGAGCCATGGTTAGGTTGCAAACTCATTGCATCATATTGTGCCTACTTAACTAAGTATGCATTATTTGTTGTGCATATATTCTATGTTTCTCTTAACCGTTTGTTTGACTTGTGTTGAGATTTAATAAATTAATGACTTAAATAACTTTCCTAATTAATTAATTAATTAATTAATTTGAGTAAATGAAGTCTAATATTTTAATCAGAATTGACCTAGTACGACTTTAGGCATACCCCTATTGATTAATAACACCAAAAACAGTCCCAGATTGAAGCTCCAGCATTGGCGCCAAAGTCTGGACTGTAGCGCCACTCTGTGGAGTGTGGCGCCTGGCAACAGCTCTGTCGTCTGGCGCTACACTACACAGTGCGACGCCAGTCCTATCGTTTTGCCGACAGTTCGGATTATTGATCGAGTCATAACCTAGTGTCTAATTAACCAGTTTGCTAAGTACTTTGGTTAATTTTTGCTGTCAATAACACCTTGTCGAGTCATTAATTGATGTCTAGTCACATAGTCTAGCCACATTGTCATGACACGAGCCTTAACATGTCACCTACACTCACTAGTCTTAGCACACACTTTGAGTACATGACACCATGACCACGTCTTAGGTCCATACATGAATCGGTCTTTTCGTCATTTGAGTTGGGGGTACATTCTATTCCTAATTCTTCATATCCATCCATCTAAATCTTCTTTCACATTCTATTCCAATCTTTCTTCACTTCCTCCATCCATTGCATGTTGAATAAAGTTTGAGTCAAATAATTAACAATAGATATCCCCATATTCCTTTTCCACAGCACTTGGTCGAGGAGAGAAGGGCGATTAATCAAGGACAACCTCATTATTCAGGTCTCGCTTTTTGATAAACCAATTCGTCAAAAGAGGAAGGCTAAAAAGATAATGGCAATTCTAAAAGAGGACGTTCGAAAATTGCAAGATGTCGTTGCCATGCTCTTGAATGTGGTAGAAGGATTAGCAAATCGGGTGATGGCCATCGAAAAAAATTCTCGCCAAGAGTTTAATGAAGAACTCAAAGCTCCTAAGCCAAGAGCAAAACGGACCATTGAAGGATACACACCAATAGGAACGACTTACAATGAAGCTTTTGACTGTCTTCATGATCAAAGTCATATTCACTCCATTGGTTCCAGTCAAAACCCTCCATCTGAAAAATGTGTTCCCAATTGGGATCTAAATCCCTATTGTCGATACCATAAAGGTCGTGGTCACACTACTGAAAAGTGTCTCGCCCTCAAGGATCATGTTCAAGACTCCATTGATTCAAATCTCCTTCATGTTCCTCCGCGCGACAAGAAGGCCAAGATTAGTAACGATAGTAACAGTGGCTGTAAAGGGAAGAAGAACGACTATCCTTCTTCTTCCAAAAACGCTCACTCTAGTAATAATGTTAGTACCTTTAACTATAATGGTGTCTTACCCATGGACAATCAAGGATCTAAAAGGAAACCCAGGCGAGAGTTTACACCTATTGGAATGACCTACGATTCTGCTTTCGACCGTCTTTACGATCGAGGATTAATCAAACCTATTGGCCCTACTGAGGATCCAACACCAGAAAATCGATCTTCGAGATGGAATCCAAACTCCTATTGCAAGTACCATCGAGGAAACGGTCATACCACTTATGAATGCTACAGGTTTCAAAATCTCATTCAAGATCTCATAGAAGCAAATAAGATCCCATTGCCTCTAGCTAACGAGAAGACTGGGTGATGTTGAAGCAAACAACAGAAGACAGAGGCGAACTTCAACGATGAGATTTCATGACATGTTTTTTATTTTTCTTTATTTATCCTTTCCCCAATAAGTCTAGCATAGGCACCTTTCTTCTCCCTTAGATTAATTTTGTAGATTCTTTCCTTTTCCATTTTTAATAAAATGAGCATTTATTCTCCTGCATATGATCGTTTCATTATATTGCAACTGAGTGATAGATCGCATGATCGAGATTGCCCACACTTATAAAAATAAAATAGATGCTAAAGCAAAAGATAAAAGTGAGCTAAAAAAGAGTAGAAACTCAAGCATAAAAATATAAAGATTCAAAAGCGAGGTTGCACAGCTTGGGGGCTTATCGAGGGTCTTGAGCCTTTATCCCCTTCTTCTTCAGCCTTTAGCCTAACCACGTTACAACCCTTAAAAAGACCTTTTTGAGGTATACACATACTTGTGCGAGGTTCGGCTAGAGCTACGTTCGGCCTGATTCCTAACGAATACGTAGGCAACCTCACATCAAGGTGCGGCCGTAATAAACATGCATTCATATTCACATTCACATTCACACACCATGATCGTATCAAGGGATCTCCTATGCTCATCCTTATCCACTTAGAGCTAGACTTGGGGGCTTGATCCCTACATCATTAGCTTACCTGGCCTAAGACTCACCATCATTTGACTCTTCTAAAAATAATATCTTTCCACACACTTAGCCTTTGCGGCCTAACTTTAGTGTCACTTTCACACACTACAGAGATACATGACCAAATATACCTTCCATTAGGAATCCTTTGTCATAAAATCTTAACACAACGTTGAAGTATGCCTTGTCATATCAACATCACTCATCAATCATAATTGTCATTTCATTACGAAGTATGAAGTGCTTAGCCTCCGTGCATAAGTTACCCAAATGCTTTCATCATTGAGTCAACAATTTAGATAGCCTAGGATGGATTAATCCTTGCACCTTGAGAGATAGTATCAATCAACATTTGACTGAGCTCATTCAACATGCACCTTCAAAAACTTCGATCCTTTTTTTCGCGTCTTTCTTTTTCGGGAGAAAGTCGGTACCCTCCTGAAAAATGACGGGAAATTTTTGCTTTTTCGAGTCGCACAATCATAATACAATGCACACACGGGTCACGAGTTACACGTGTCATTTCACTTTGAGTCGAGTCAACCTCGAGTCAATCACAGCTAGTCAAGTTTATGCCTTGAGTCGTGTCGAGTCAATAAGTCAAGCGATGTTAAACCTTAGGTCAACCCTAGGATAATTAAAGAGATTGGAAAAGTTCTATAGTAAAAAATAAATACAAGTGCAGCAGAATAGGGAAGACCCTACTCCAGCGCCAAACGGAAACATCTAGCGTCTGGCAATAGCTTTTAGTGCTTGTCTCTAGATCCCAGCGTTTGGCGACAGAGCCAATTCCTGGCGCCAGAAATATTCCAGCAGCGACAGAACAACAATTTCGGGTTCCTTGGTATGCCAGTTAGCCCCTATAAGCAATTTGACATGATTGAGTAGTCGATTTGATTACAAACGCAAATAAGTGATCGACCTAACGAAAGATCGTCTCACTTAGCTTAAAGCGCCTAAGAATTGGCGCATCACGGAGACACTGACATACTGGTTTTAGCGGAAGCAAAGTTCAAGCGAGCTTTAGAGATCGACAAGCGTTGGTCTTCGGTAGTTTTCTTCAGAATATTATCACAGCAACTGAGGATGACTTCAAGTAAAGTTATTTTCGACAGCGTTCGCTAAGATTGTGGAAGTTGTCACCAAAGATTTGATAAGATAGCACGAGATGGGTGGTCTTCGACGGCATTCGCTAAGATTATGGAGGTTGTCACCCAAGATTTGAGAAGATAGCACGAGATGGGCGGTCTTTGACGGCATTCGCTAAGATTGTGGCGGTTGTCACTAAGATTTGAGATAAGATTTGAGAAGATAGCACGAGATGGGTGGTCTTCGACGGCATTCGCTAAGATTGTGGAGGTTGTCACTAAGATTTGAGAAAAGATTTGAGAAGATAGCACGAGATGGGCGGTCTTCGATGACATTTGCTAAGATTGTGGAGGTTGTCACCCAAGATTTGAGAAGATAGCACGAGATGGGCGGTCTTCGACGGTGTTCGCTAGGATTGTGGAGGTTGTCAACAAGATATGAGAAGAGCGGTTCATAATGAGGTAGTCTTCGACGACTTTTGCAATGATCGGATAGGTTGTCGTTATGATTCAAGAAAAGGCTCGAGATGTAGCAACATTGATCAACGGCGGAAGATCGTCAAAACAAACAACAATATGGCGTTCCATAGATTGTGGAAAGTTGTCAAAAAGCAACTGAAGGTGATTTCAGGCGAAGTTATCTTCGATAGTATTCCCTTGGACGTGGAATATTATCAAAGAGGGGGAGGATCGTTTTAGGCGAAGCAATCTTCTATATTGGAAGCAGTTACAAGCGTAGCGGTTTTCAAGCGGGATGGCATTCTCTTGGCAGGAGGTCATCAAAATAACAACAATACAACAACAATTGGTTACTTTCAGAGACGTGTGCTCGACGGTGCAAGATACACGTTTCTTATCTCTTTTACCTGTTGACTAACGCTAGTTTTGCAGGTATCGGCGTTACAAGAGTAATTTAGGATCGCAGTACGTTCTGAATCATTCTCCGTCCCTATCAATACTTTGACTTTTGTTTTTGAAACTCGCGTTTCTCCAAACTCAGTCAAAGTGGGGGCTTCTGTAGACACCCATTTTTGTCTCTCCAAAACCAAACCCAGTGATGAGTACCTTTCACGTCAAATCATAATCTAGTGTTGCGGATAGTTTTAAATTTTTTTTCTCTTCTCTCTGTTTTTGAAAACTTATTTTAAGAAAACAGCCAATCCAGTTTGTTTGGTCCATGATATGGGTCCAATAGTAGTGTAGTTGTATGGGTCTTAACAAGAGCTTTCAAACGATATATTATAAGCCCAATTCCGATGAATATTGAAGAAGTTATGGCCAATTTACTAAACTAGGCCAGGTTTGAGCCTTATATGCGGCCCAATGATCTAGGGGAGGACTAATATGATTTATCATTCCTAATGCAATTAGGAATGGTTTTAGTCTTCTAGATGCTTCTAGAAGGTTCTTTTCATTCCTAATTCAATTAGCATTGATAAATTGACTTTTGTTGACTTTTCAAAGTTTTAATTAAAATCAAAGAACATTTTTTTGAAGGAAATACGATTTTATCTTCCTGTACGACAATTTTTATCTGATTTTAAGAAAACCCGTGTTTTTCGGTATCAGCGCCAAACGCCAGCTGTAGCGCCTGGCGCTACGCTTGGCGCTAGTATTGGCGCCTGACGCTAGTGTTGGCGTCTGGCGCTAGTGTTGGCGTCTGGCGCCAACAACCAGCGCTGGCGCTGATCAGTTTTTGTTTATGCCAGACTTTGTTTTGATATTTTATCTTTTTGGCTAATTTATCTGTAAATAATGTGCTAAAAACTCCGTTTTTCGATAACCAGTTTTCAACAATAACCAGTTTTCATCAATAATCATCAATTCTTATTCTTTCTAATTCTCAGTAACTCTCATCAAGATTTTCTTTTTCTTTCTCTCTCTTTTCTAAACTAGCTTTTTGCATACAAAATTCCGCATTCATTAGATCTAGACACACCTAGCCATATTCAAAGTTGCCTTCGCCCTAGACGTGAAAGGTTTAATTTCTGAGGGTTTGGTCCCAAATCTCTCTTTCAATTATTTAATTTAATTATTGTTTGTTTTTTATTTTCCTTGAAGTAACTAACGTGTGTATTTTCTTATTAGAAAGAGGTACGAGGCATCCAAGTAAGTACTTTAATGGTTTTTATTGATGTTATTATATAGAAATCATGCTTAGATTGTTAGTATGATTCCTAGTATCATGTCTAGGGTAACTTTAATATCAAGTATGATTACAATTATGATGCTTCCTATGTTATTCCTAATATTTATGATTGTTAGTATCATGTTAGGGCTAAATCTTTTATTTTTATTGCTAAGTGACATGCTAGGGTCTGTTATTAATCTTGGTAGTATCATGCCTAGGATCTTGCTATTATTATGCTTTAACATGATTTATGATTATTTTTATGATTCATGATTATTGTTATGAATATTATTATTATAATAATTATTATTATTATAATTATTATTATTATAATTATTATTATGACGATTATATTTATGATTATTATTGTTGTTATGATGATTATTATTATAATTATGATTATTTATTATGTTGCTTGATTTTTATTGTTATGGCTTGATCACGCCTTTTATGCATGTTTAAAGGGAATTTGTTCTTGTAATCACGCTCAATAAGATATTAATAATCTTGTTTAGGGTTAATTTGATTATAATTCAAGTGATCGCCAATAATAGTTTTATTTGTGCATTAAATTCAACCAACATAGATAAACAGGTTTAGGGTTAAACCTATTGATTGCATGTTAGTCAAGAAGCGCACATGAATACGATCAGAATAAAGTAGAGGCTATTATTAGGGCAGGTTCAATCTCTTTTAGGTTGGATTTGTACCTTCATCCCCGAACCCTTATTTGGTTCAAGACCTTATGGAGTTGACGATCTCTTTGATCGTTAAGGGGTGTAACCTTCACCCTGTGAACGGTTTACAAGTTCCTAAAACTTGTTGGCGACTCTTTTGCTCTATCTTTTTCCCTTTTGGACGCCACCGTACTTTAGTGTATGATCACATTGGGGTTCAAGGACTGTCTGATGAGGTAGCTTTTACAGACTTTTTCAAGGGTCTGAGAGAAGGGTTGACTTTTAAGTTTGACCTAGTCAAAAAAGGGGCTTTCACTTTACAGGCGGCCCTGAGGGAGGCGAAAAGCTACATTCAAGCAACCGACCTTTGCACGCCCGGTAATCAGTCGGACACCAAGAAGTCTAACAAGCAGAAAGACAGCTGGCCTGCTCAGCCGACCAAAAATAAAGAAGAGAGCAAGAAAAGAAAGGAAATCTGGGCGGTTAGTGACTCTGACCAGCCGTCCCAGAAGAAGAAGAACGAATTTTAACCATACGTTCCTAATTACGATTTTAACAAGGACTGCAACTCCATTCTCATGGAAATTAAGGACCGGCTGTCCCTAGAGAAGCCGAATCCAGTGAAAATTTTCATTCAATCAAGGAACAAAAACAAATTCTGCCAATACCATAAGGAAGTTGTCTATGACACCAACGACTGCTTCAGCCTTCATCGGGTGTTGGACCGTCTGGCTAACAAGGGGATGTTAAAGTCCTACATTTCTAAGTCCAAAGGGACTAATAAGAAGAATCTGGGGCAGCCGTCTAAGGCACCCCAGCCTTCTAGTAGTTCAGATACTGACAAAGAGTTAGTCTACACAATAGCAGGCGGGTTCTCATGCGGTGGCCCTACCATCCGGGGCACCAAGATCCATCTTTGAAAGATGGAAAAAGATGATGATGAGAAGGCGTCTGCAAGCTCCTCCTTTCCAGACGTCCTGATAACTGAGAAGGATAGGGGCAGCGTGTGCCGTCTTCATGACGACCCGGTCGTCATTGAATGTAAGGTTGCCAACCAGCTGGTTGGACGGATCCTTATTGACACTGGAAGCTCATCAAACATCATCAGCCTCCGGTGCCTACAAAAGCTGAAATACAATGTCAGCAGCATGCATCCGGTTACCTACCCCTTGGTTGGCTTTGGAGGTGGAATGGTTTACCCAGTCGGAAGGGTTGATTAACTAATCCGGCTGGGTGAGAAAGGAAAAGGGCGACACCTGGTCGTCAAGTTCTTGGTCGTTGAGGAGATGGCCGCGTACAACATTATTCTGGGCCGGCCAACCCTCAACGAAGCCAAGGCGGTAATCATCCCATCCCTCATGCTCATTAAGTATGAGAGAGATGACGGTTCTGTTGGTTCCATGAATAAGGATCAGAAGATTGCCCGGGAGTGCTATCTCTCAGCCGTCAAAGATACTGTGGCCTCAGACGGCCAGGAACCAATAGACATTGACAATGTCAAGGATGCCGACCTAGCCCCAGCCTCCTAGCAGCCAGAAAGAAAAGAAAGGCACCTCTGATGGTGGAGGTAAAGTAAGAGAAAAAATAGAAATCACTAACCAGTGAACGGTCAGATGAGCTCCGTCCCCAACCGGCTGGAGAACATGATGATATACCTCTGGACGGCAGCCGTCCGGGCGTACTGTAAAGGTTAGGACGGTTGCTTATGCTAAGTTGGGTGTAGACTTGCACCTTCTGCTAAAAGAGTTCAATGAAATTTTTGCCTTTGAAGTGGAAAAGATGTCAGGCGTCAGCCCGGATCTTGCTGTCCACAAACTCGCCGTGGATCCTAAAAAGAAGCCCATCCGGCAAAAGAAAAGAAATCACGGCGAGGAAAGAAGTCAGGCGGCAGCTACCGAAGTAAAAAAGCTGTTGGACGCTGGGTTCATTCGGCCATGTAATTTCCCGACTGGGTGGCGAAAGTTGTGCTTGTAAAGAAGCTGAATGGTACCTGGCGTATGTGTGTTGATTACAAAGACCTCAACAAGGCATGTCTTAAGGACAATTATCCGCTTCCTAAGATCGACAGTCTGGTCGATTCAATAGTCGGGCATGCCTTGATGAGTTTCATGGATGCCTACTTCGGCTTCCATCAGATACCCCTATGGAAAAAAGATCAAGAGAAGACGGCCTTCGTCACTGATCAGGAGTTATTCTGTTACACTGTGATGACGTTTGGCTTGAAAAATACGTCGGCTACATTCTAACGGATGATTAATACGGTCTTCATTAATCAAATTGGGAGGAATGTAGAGGCGTACATCGATGAAATGATAGTCAAATCCAAGCAGCGGGCGGATCACCTTGCTGATCTCTGAGAAACCTTCACCACACTCAGGTGGCATAAGGTTATGTTAAATCCTAAGAAATGTGTCTTTGGTGTTGAGTCTGGGAAGTTTCTCGAATTCCTGATTGATCAAAGGGGGATAGAGGCTAACCCCGAGAAGATACAGGCGCTAATTGACATGATGTCACCCCACACTGTCAAGGAAGCACAGAGATTAACCAGTTGCCTGGTGGCCTTGGGGAGGTTCCTCAGCCGGTCAGGTGACAAATGCCTTTACTTCTTCCAAGCTATCAGGAAGAAGACCAAATTTGAATGGGGGGATGATGCTGAGGCGGCTTTTCAACGGCTGAAAGAACACTTCCACTCTTTGCCAAGGCTTGTTAATCCACTACCTAAAGAGGTGTTATACATATACCTAGCCGTCTCAGATCATGCCCTTAGTGCTGTTCTCCTTGCTGAGAGAGACGGCGTTCAGTTCCCGGTCTATTTCATCAGCCATGTTCTAAAAAATGCTGAGCTCCGGTACCCCATGGTAGAAAAATTTGGCCTTGCCTTGTATATGGCTTTCAAGAAGTTGAAACCGTATTTTCTGGCCCATCCGGTGGTAATTTACACCGACCAGCCCCTTAAGCGGCCAATGTCTCCCTTGGAATCATCCGACAGAATGTTGAAATGGTCTATTGAAATGCAAAGTCTTGAAATCACTTTTGAACCTAGAAAGGCAGTGAAAGGTCAGGCGTTTGCCGACTTCATTGGTTAATTGACACAACCGATGCAACCAGATAACATTGACCAAGTTTGGAAAGTGTATGTAGACGGGAGCTCGACAAAGAACGGATGTGGTGTAGGAATTATATATGAGTCCCCTGAGGGGGATAGATTTGAATATGCACTGCTGTTTAAGTTTCAAGCCTCAAATAATGTGTAATGCAGCAGGGGCAACTAAAGTTGACGCCTACTCTGATTCATAGTTGGTCGTTACCCAGTATGAGGGAAAATATAAGCCAACTCATCCGGCTATGATCAAATACCTTCAGGCAGTCAAAGAAGAGGCTGGGGCACTTGAAGAATTCCGTCTGAATCAAGTGCCCAGGTCGGATAACAATCAGGCGGATGCGTTGTCCAAATTGGCTTCATCCGCCTGCTTTGATACGCCTCGGTCGGTCTTTTGGGAAGTTCTTGAAAAGAGAAGCATATATGAAGAGCCCATTGGAATTTTGGACCGAAGCTCTACCTGGATGGATGGCATCCGGGCGTATTTAGTAGACAGCATACTTCCTGATTCACCACAGGAAGTAGTCGTCATGAAGAAACGAGCGGCAAACTTTGAGTTGAAAAACGGAGAGCTCTTCAAGGCGGATTTCCTTAAACCTCTATTGAAGTGTGTTACCCTAGAAAAGGGGAAAGAAGTTCTCGAAGAATTACATGCTGGGTACTGTGCCTCTCATATAGGCGGCAAATCCCTAGCCGTCAGAGCCAGGCAGCATTACTTTTGGCCTACTCTTGAAGCAGACGCTAAAGAGTTGATGAAGAGATGTGACAAATGCCAGAGGTTCGGCAAGCTTATTCACCACCCGGCTACTGACCTGACGGCAATCCACAGCCCAGTCCCGTTTGCTAAATGGGGCATGGATATCTTGGGTCCTTATACGCCTGCTCCAGGCGGAAAGCACTACATTTTGGTTGCTGTGGATTATTTCACCAAATGGGTAGAAGTTGAGCCAGTCAAGAATATCAAGACAAAGGATGTCATCTCTTTCATTTGGAAGAACATTATCATCCGGTTTGGGGTACCTATGTCTATGGTTTTTGATAATGGCCCTCAGTTTTAAACCCCTCATCTTAAGACTTTGATGGGAGATCAGGGCATCTTACATTGTTTTGCATCAGTCCGCCGAACCTAAGCAAACGGCCAAGTTGAAGCCTTCAACAAACTCATCTTAGACGGCATTAAAGAGAAAATTGAAAGAGTTGGTGGCTTATGGGCAGAGGGACTAATTCATGTCCTATGGGCCATCCGGACTAGTGCCAAAGGGGCAACCGGTGAAACCCTATTCCTTATGGTATACGGTGCTGAAGTCGTCTTGCCCATTGAACATTACGAGCCGACTCTACGAGTCATGCTTTATGATGAAGAGGCAAATTAGGAGGCCATGCGGCTAGCATTGGACTCCCTCCTGGAACGCAGGGCAACGCTGCCCTATACCATGAGATATACCTTCTGAGAATAACCAGAGCCTACAACAAGAAAGTGCACAAGAGTCCTTTGAAAGTCGACGACTTTATGTTACGAAAAATGGAGGCAACCGGTAGGGCCAATGAGGCTGGAAATCTAACCCCTAATTGGGAAGGCCCCTACCGGATTTATGAAGAAGTCAAGGATGGCACCTCCCGTCTGGAAACCACAGACGGCTGGCGTCTGCCTAGAACTTGGAATGTAGATAACTTAAAAAAGTACTACTTCTGTGAAATGTAAATTTTTGTAAACAGTAAGTCAATTAATGAGAATTCATACTTTGTTTGCAGAATTGTTTTTCTATTTTTATTGTTTGTCCGCCTAGGTAATACTCAGATGGACTCTTTGTTTAACAAACTAAGTTTGATACTTAGTGTAATTTAATGTTATAACTGCTTGTCCGCCTGGGTAATACTCAGACGGACTCTTTGTTTAACTAACTAAGTTTGATACTTAGTGTAATTTAATAATTGCTTGTCCGCTTGGTCAATACTCAGACGGACTATTTGTTTAACAGACTAAGTTCGACATTTAGTGTAAATTCAATGTAATAACGCTCGGCCAATGGTTCGATTAAAAACAAAGCACAAAAACGCTTACTGCCTATACAACCGTTCTCAAACAAGACCAAAGGCCAAAATGGCCGGATGGTTGCTTAATTTAGAAAACCGCCTGTCCCAACATGGACAAAGGTGTCCGGCGACACCCCTCCGGGTGCAATCATTGCAGAGAACAGACTATTCGTCGGTTCTACGTACCTATGCAGCCGGCGAAAATTGAACGACCGAATTGGTCGACTCATAGCCGTTTGACCAGAATAATCTATAAAGAACGATTAAGTTACCAAATACCGGATGCCCTGAGGCATCATTCGGTCACCGGCTGAAGTTCTCACTTAGGTTATTTATTCCAAAGTTGCACACTCTCTCCCAATTGGGGCAAAACATTTTGTGTAATGGTTATGTCATAACCCTAGACGGAATATAACCGCCTGGCCTAATGGACGGCTGTGCACTTGGTTTTGGGCAATCACCATTGTGATTGATTGGCCTAAAAACACTTCATACTTCTCCTAGTATCAAGTGTTTTCAAACCAATCAATCAATTTGAAACAAAACCAACCACAGAGCCGTCCAGGGGCAAGAGTACCCGGATTGCAAATTGCCGCATGCTTTTTTAAGTTAGGCAAAATATTAAAGAATCGCAAACATACGAAAAATTCAAATTGAAAAATTTATTCAAACAAAAACATATATGAACGCTGACTGAGTCGGAATACTTCATTAATATTTATAAGACACAAAGGCCAGAATAAGTGTTCACTGGACACATCCGGTAAAGAAAGAAAGAAACAAAATGTTAACCCAACTCCATAGTTGGTAAAGACACAACATTACACGGCATACAAGCCAGTAAAGAAACAGATTGGCATACTGCCGCAGAAAGTGGGGAGGCCCGCCTAAGGCTAAGGTGAATGCTGCTGCTCCGGCTGATCTTGGCTGGGTTGGCATTCATTTTGCTCATTCGCCGCCAGCTCCTCATTATTAGAGACTTCATATCCCTGCTTTGAAGCCTAATCTTTGAAACGAGGCGGAGGAGCCTCACCCTGTACTTGGGCATCACCCACCTCAGTGGCGTAATCATACCTAAGCTTATAGACCTCAATGTCTATATCTGGGTAGAGGAGGCTCCAAGTGATCTTCATCTAGGCCAGATTATCACGCTCATTCACCTCCATCAGCCGCTTTTGCTCTTGGGCGAGCTCGTCCGACTTCTTGTTTCGCAGACAGACAAGCTCAACCCCAGGCGGGAAACGTCTGCCCGGAGTTGAGTGTTTTCTTGATCAGCATCCTTTAATGCCTTGAGCTCAAATTTGGCATCCTTCAGGTTTTGCTCAAGGTCATCAGCACGGCTGTTAGCTTCACTGTTCGCAGCCGTCAAGCTCCGGATCAGCTCCTCTTGTTTCAACTCTACTGCTTTAATCTTTAAATCACACATATAATTAGCATATTCAGCAGAGTTGAGGATTTCAAGGGTCTTCCGTTTAGCGTCATTTACCTCTTCTTGTTTCCACCTGAAGGGGCCCCGAAGTCCATCCACTCTCCGCATTACCTGAGAAAAGAGCAGGCGGATTATGATATACTTAGTTAAAATAAAGAAAAAGTATTGGGTTTGTGGGATTTTTTATCTGAGCCAGTTGGCCCATTATCCGGTCGAAGTCCGCTACTTGCAGGTCAGGTATGGAGTTCTTCTCTAACAGGGTGAGGGTCCTCACCATCCGTTTGCGAAACCTACAAGATCCGGCTCGTCGGATGTAAGATCCACACCAAAAGTAGTACTTTGTGAGTAAGAGGCAGCATAGTTGGCACTCATCCGTTGCTGGCTGCTGATTGAACCCCCAGAAGGGTCTACCTTAGTCTTGACTCTCATGAAGTCAAGTGGCCAAGGTATTTCAATCCTTCCCTTACCTTGGGTATCCGGATGGGGCGCAGGCTTCTGCTCCTCCCCGGTTGTTGCCGCACCGGCTGCAACATTAGGTGGCTCGCCACCCTTCGACGCCGTAGAGGCATATGACGCTTTCTGTTGTGAGCGTTCTGAGCTTTCGCTCAAAATCTTCATCGTAGAAGGAGATTTGCCACCGGTCGTTGGACGATCGGTTTTAGCAGAAGAGTCTCACCGGGGAGGGTCTTTTCTGGCTACCTTTACACCCGGAGCCTTTTATAAATCCTCTCCTTGCCTTTTGAAAAGCTTGGAGAAGGATCAGGGTACACGCTTTGTAGAGTCCTACAAAATGAAAGTAGTTAAGTATACCCAGCAGGCAATCTGCTTTAAAAAAAATAAATAAAAAAAATATATATAATCATAATTATATGTATTCATGCGGTCTTACCCCGCCTTTTTTGGACTCTTTGGCGTCCACGACTGCTTTCTTGGCCAGAGCCGCTTCCTTGCGTAGCTGCGCGGCTGACTTAGGCGGTGTCTTTGCCGGATCGACCATTTTCAAGGCGTCGGCTGCATGAATAGAATTCAAGGTTAGAAGAAATTGTGGCGAGTTTGCAGTAAATATAAAAATAACAAACACTCCGAATGTAAGTGGATCTACCCTTGGGAAACATGGGACTTAACCCACAGGCGGACAAGAAGCATTCATCCTTGAAATAGTCCGGATGGGGGATCTAGTTTTTGGGAACTATAATGTGAGTCCTATCCCCAATGAGCTCAGTTGTGGTCTCAAAGATGGCCGACTCTATTATGTGCTCCCGGGACTTAGTAGATAGCTCCGGGAGAGGGCATTTCCTTCCCAGAAGAGTCGGCGTTGTGTTGTACCGGCGAAGAGTCCAGTTGTGTCTTAGAGTTGGGGAAGAAATCAAATAAAACTTGTCCTTCCACCCAGACCATTTGGACACCTTGTCCAAACTCATCAGATACTGGGGCAAGGTAGAAAGAGTGTACCATTCCCCATGACCGCCTGGAGCCTTGCTCAAATAATGCATGTGAGCGAAGGCGGATAAGCTGGGATTTATGTTTTGGAGCTCGCAGGCAGCGATGTAACTCAGAATATTCACCAACGAATTGGGGGTGAGCTTCCAGACTCCTAAATCATACCCCTTTAGGAATTTCCTAATCCAGGTATGAAGGGGGAAGCGGAGGCCGACTTCTATTACCGCCTCGTAGAAGAAAAAATAATGGTCTGCATTATCAATATCATCGTTGGCAGGCGGAACGATGATATCCCACCCCTTCCCAAAGGGGTGCTTCTCTTTAAAGGCCCTAAAGGCGCTTCTCAGTAGGGCGATGTCACCCGGCAGCATTCTAGTCCTTTTTGGGTTAGGGTGGTCAGCGACTTTAGGCGGCTGCTGATAGTCAGCTGCAAAGTTATCCGGGTCAGAGCTAGAAGATTCGGCCTTTGACCCTTCACCGGCCTCGTCGTCACCGGTTCCATTAGAGGAGGCGGCTTCCTCACCGCCTTCCTCTCGTACTCCTGAGCTCCCGGAAGTAGAGGGAGCCTCTTCATCAGAACCACTCTCCTCCAAATCCTTCTGTTCCCCGTCTAGAACAACCTCATCGGCTAGCACTAACATAGTGCTCCGGCTCCAAGATTTTCTAGGCGTATATTTAACTCTGGCCATTGTGTCCTGCACAGACACAGAGAGGGAGGAATTCGGAGATGAGAACATCGGTTCTGACAGTCCAGAAAATGCACCCCCTGTTCTAGACTCAGCCGTTCCGAGGACCGGCTGAGTGTCCTAGGCAGTGCCGAGTGTGTGGATTGAGAACTCATTTTAATTTTCTAAAACTATGTATACAGGCGGATGAAAAATGTATACAAGTTAGAAAAGAGAAAAGCTAAAATGGTACAGGCAGTTTACCCTACTTTAACTCTGAATAATCAGAAAATCGCTACAGCGGGTAAACCGGGTGTTGAACTGCTAGCACACGGAAACTTGAAAATACTTTGACACAGACGGAGGCAGAGAATCTCTCTCTAAAAACTCTCTCTTTCTCTCTCTAAAAAGTCAAATGAAAATAAAGTGAGGGAAAAAGGGGGAGGAAAACATCAATTTAGAGAAGGTGAAAACAGGGGAAATTCCTGTTTGAAATTTAAAATTTTACTATCCGTTACTGTTCACCTCTGATAGGTGGACACGTGTCACAGGCCCCACGTGACACGCACCTGAGCCCTGTGAGGGGAAAATGTTTAAGGTAAAAATACCCTAGACACGTGGACCAATGAGAGGAGGCCACGTGTCGAGTTCAGGATGGCCCACGTGGCCTAATATCCCCTCGACACATGGCCCCCTTGGATAAATCTCTGACATGGCGGCCTTCAAGGGCCCAAATTCCAAGAAGTGCCGTAAAACGGCGTAGCCCACTAAAATCTAGGTCAAGTGACCTAGATAGGGGCACATTCTCCAATGAACCTATAAATAGGGAGATATTTCCCCACTTGGGGGACACATTCAATCATTTATTACACTACATTCTCTCTCATCAGAGAAACACCTGAGCTTGGAATCCAAGCAGATTCCCACCTAAATTTCCGTACTCTTTATTCCTTTTCAAATTACTAACTTGATCTTCGGAGGCGGAGCTCCAACCACCCGGAGTCTCCGTTGTTTTGCAGGTACAACTCAGTTGGACCAGTCTTTGTGACATAACTCTCTCGAGGGACAAAAAACACCCAAAAAAAAAAAATCATCAACAATTTTCATTTTCCACCATCAAAAATCCAAAAAAATTTGATTTTCCACCATTGTTGCTCCTTCAAGCATCTTGGAGTTCAAAGTTTTTGGGGGCTAGCTGGAGGTGATTACTTGCTTCATTGTTGGTATAATCCCTTCCTTTCTAGTTTTTATTGAACTATTTTTCAAATTTGAATGAATTTAATGACAACTTTTTTGTGATTTTTGTTGGAAAATTGTTCATGTGTGATTTGGTGAATTTTGTTGTTACTTTTGTTCTAATTTTTGGTTGAGTTGTTTTGTGAGTTGTTTGTTGGAATTATTGCTGTGTTCTTGGTTAATTGGTGTTGCCTTGTGAAGCTTGTGGTGGTTGCTTGGTTATTCTTGTGGTGGTTGCTTGGTTATTCTTGTGGTGGTAGCTTGGTTGTTCTTGTGGTGGTTGATTGGTGCTACTTGAAGCTACTAATTGATTTGGAGTAAGGTGTTGGTGTTGTTTTCTTGAAAAAATAAAAAGGGAAGAGAAAAAAATGGAGGTTGGAACTAGCTCAAAGAAGAGGAAGAGTGGAAAGGAGCCACGAGGTTCATCTTCAAAAACACCTCAAAATGTGGAACCCCCACGCCTCCAACAAAATTCTCTAATCGAAACCACAAAGCCAACTTTGATGCCCTCCAATCACGAAAAATCCTCCCCACCAAACAATACAATCAAACCATAACCACCAAGCTTGGCATTGACGAACAATGTTGGTTCTTTTTCAACAACCTTGGGTTAACCGAATTCGTCTCAAAGCCATACAACACTTACCGTGAACCCACCCAAAAGTTTCTCGCCTCTTTTGAGAAACATACCTCGGGGAACAACTACATCTCCGTTTCCTTCCAACTCTTTAACAAGAAGGAAACAATGTCCCTCCACATATTCAATGAATACCTTAACCTCAACCCCAATGCCGACATCCTCTTACCCGAATATGCCCAACTCCCGGACTACAACCCCCGCTGATGGTGGAAGCATATCTCTCAAAATAACAAATTTGATGCAAAGTATTCTTTGGCTAGTGAAATCATGCACCCCGCCTTGAGATTGCTACACCGTATACTTGGGTACATGGTCTTCAACAAGAAAGACTTGGGGAAGATAAATTTGGAGGAAATTAGGATCCTTTATCTTGCATCAAGGCCGGATTTGGCCGGGCACAGAGTTAACTTGGTGTTCATCTTCACTCAATGTATCGAAGCCATTGTCTCGGGTAGCAAGAGTGGGAAGATCCATTGCAGAGCTATGGTGACTAGGTTGGCCATAAAGTGTGGCCACGAGGAGAAGTTGAGGTCATGCACCATAGTAGGGAAAGGGGATGGTAGTGATATTTTGCTTGATGAGAAACAACTCAAGACAATGCAATTCGTCCGAGGTATGAATGCGGTTGAGGGAATTTGGAGTGTCCTTGTATCTCGCAAACACCATTGCTTCCTCTCGAGGCGGGAGTACACCTCCCATACCAGAGAAGGAGTTCAACACCCTTAGTAAGCGAGGGAGGACTCGAGTGTCCTCCCCAACAATGTGCAAGTGAATTTGGAGGAGGTGTTCGAGGAAAATGGTGTGATAGGAATGGAAGGAGAAGAGGAGGATGATGTGTTAGGAATGGAAGGAGAAGAGGAGGATGAGGTAGCGGAGCAACAACAACAACAACAACAACAACAACAACAACAACAAGGGAGAAGAAGAAGGCCACAACAACAACATCAACATCAACAACAACCCGACTTCCAACAAGACATGGCGAGCATGAGGGCTCAAATGGAGAGCATGCAACTTTGCATGCAAGGTATGTACGCTTCTTACCAAAACAATGTTTTCAAACAAACGCCTTATATGACTTGAGTGTGCGTAAGGGGGAGGTCACCCCTCCCTTCAACTATCCATACACACCGGCCCAACAAGGGCCCATGGCTTCATGGAATGATGACAACCTCCGCACGTACCCCTACTGGCAGGGTGTTGAGAACCCTGAAGTGCCTAGGCGTAACTTCTCCGACGAGTCCGGTCATTATGATTACAGAGTCTCGGGTGGGATTGATTTTAGAGGTGACCCTGGCTACCACTATGTTCACCCCGATCACCCCGCACCTTGTGTGCAACCCGAGCCCTATGACCAGTTGGCCCCATCCCAGCTTGACCTTTTCATAGGTCACGACGGGTTTCCCCTCGGTTATACCGGAGGATGGGACCCTTATGGGCCACCACCCACCCCCCTAGGGATGATGGTGCCGGCCCTAGTGGCCACTAGTTCCCCCTTGGTATGCATGTTTCCCCACCTTTTTGGTCCCTCCCTTGTCTTTTCAATTGCATGTGAAGCATCGAGGACGATACTCTTATTTAGTATGGGGGGTGTTTGAATCAAAAGGGAGTAGTTTCGAGTCGATCACTACAAGAAAAAGGTGAATTAGCAACTGATTTTTGCGACTACCATAATAATTAGTTGCAAAAATAATTTTAGCGACTGAAAAAGACGAGTAGTCGCAAATTTTGCAACCGAATTTGCAGTAGTTGCTATGCGGTCATTAATTAGCAACTGATTTTTGCAACTACAATAATAATTAGTTGCAAAAAAAATATTTTGCGACAGAAAAAAACGAGTAGTTGCAAAATTTGCAACCGAATTTATAATAATTGCTATGCGGTTGCTAATCTGCGACGCTCTTATAATAATTTGCAACTAACACGGTAGTTGCTACTATTATTTTTAATATTTATTAAAAAGAAATAATAAAAAAAACCCTTAGTATAATAAAAAAAAAAACCCTTAGTATAATAAAAAACAAGTTATTGCCGCCAAAAAAACAAGAATTATCATCAGTATTCACCGTCAAAAACAAGAGTATCATACTCTTCCTCAAAAAAAAAAAAAGTTCAGAACCTCAAAGCAAGCAGCCATCACCGTCGTCTTCCTCTGCTGCTGTTGCGCCACCACCACTTCCCCCAGGTTAGTACGCGTTCTTCTTCTTCCTACCTTCCATTCAATCTTTCTCTTACTGCATTATGTCAATTGCGGATTTTAGGTTTATCTTTGAGTATTTGTCTAATTTTTTATTTTAATTTTTTTCTATTGCGAATTGATATTAATCTGATTATTAATTGAACTGCAAATTGGTTTTAATCTAATAATTTCACAGATTCGAGAATTATTCTTGAAAGTTTGGTCGAATTAAGTAACTAGAATTAGAAATTAGTATTTCTCAATTATGTTTATGGGTTATTAGGGGTTATTCTTGAAAATAATACGTAATAAGTTAGTAGAATTAGGAATTGTGAATTTTAGGGTTTATTGAGTTTTTTTGTTCAATTTTTTATTTTAATTTGGTTTCTATTGCAAATTGCGAATCCAGAAATATTGTTTTTTGTTTTTTTTTTCTTACATACTGTCTTCACATTAGAGTTACAATTAAGCTTAGAGATTCATCAGTGTTCTCACCTCTTTCTCAAAACTTCAAGGAAACAACCCTTACTAGCATACTGTTTTTTTTATGTGGGGTCATGAATCAAAATCTATCACATTGTTATCATCATTCCTAGTTGTTATCAGCATTCCTAGGGAGGAGAATTTCCGAAACATTGCTAATCTCATGCTGTGGTTCATGATGAAATTTTTGATTTGTAGTGCATCCCCATGAACATCAGTGATCCAACTACACTCTTCATATGTTTCCTCATTGCCAGACATATTCTTTGCTGCACAAATGTTTTTCAAAGCAAGATTGAGCGTATGGACGACACATGGTGCCCAATAGATATGAGGAAACTCACTCTCAATGAGCTCTCCAGCCCCCTTACAATTTGCTGCATTGTCAGTAATTATTTGCACAACATTTTCATGACCCACCTCTAATATCACTTCTTTCATCAAAGAGGCAATAAAAAACTTATCTTTCACTTGTCCAAAGCAATTCACAGCTTTCAGAAACATAGGGCCATTTCCAGAGGTAGCCATGAAATTAATGAGTGGCTTCCTAGTCGGATCACTCCACCCATCAATCACAATTGTCACCCCTTTTTCGTTCCAAGTTGACCTTAGTGGCTAAATGGCAACCCTCCGGTGTAAAACATCCTTGCAATTTCTTGTTCCAATTGTTCCCTAGCATCAATACCAAATGCTCTAGTAATAGGTGATTTAATGGACTTTCTTTTCTTAGAGGCAGTGGCATCATCCAATTGAGATTCACAAGGCAATGGAACTTCTCTAGCTGTTGAATCATTTTTTTTTCAAACCCCTCTTCTAGTCTTAGCATTTCAAGTTTATCAGTGTGAGTTACTCTCTTACAAAGTGCAGTACCCTTATTTTTAATATGAAGTAAGTGAGCTCTAACACGAGAATAACTTCCTGATCTTGTTTTGTTACAAAAATTACACTGATAACTCCAAGTTCCTCCTACAGTCCCCTTTTTTTTCTAATTTTGTCACAAATTTCCACAATGGAGCTGAATTATCAACCGATTTCTCAGAATTATCACTTTGAGTTTCTCTAAATGTTGTGTTAACTTACCCGCTACCTGTGCTACTACCAACATTTTGAGAGGCCATTGATGTATGAACTACTGCATAATTTATTAAAAAAAAACACATAAATAGGCTGAAAGAACAGACCGAAACAAAAAATAAAAAAAAAGTAGAAAGAACAGATCGAAAGAAAAACAGAAGCAAAAGATGAAAAGACAAAAAAATAAAAGGAATTAGAGAACTTAACGATCACCGCGGCGCCGCCGAGCAGATGGAGTGGTGGGTGGTCGCTGGTCGGCTACTTCAGTCTTCAAGGTTTCAAAGAGAAACTATGCTCAAATTAACTAAGAATTGAGAGGAAAGCTTAATTGATCACTAATTTCTTTTTGGTGCATTGACTTAATGAACTTCGTAATTCTATCAGTCCTAGAAGACTTAGGTTTGATCCTTCAATGACGGAACATCTGTCATCGTTAAATTTCTGTTATGGCCTTAAAAAGTACTGAATGGTAAACATGATCTCTGCTTGAACAGATGTCTCTTGCTCTTGCTCTTCCTCAGTCCCTCTCATAGTCTCACTTGCAATTCTGGTGCACTAGTATCATCCCTAAGCACTGTAGGTCTGCTGTTTTTTTTTTTAAAAAAAAAGCGCTCAAGGAGCAGGATTAGTATTAAATCACGAGATTCTGGTGCACATAGAAGTCTGCATTTATCTTAATTCTCTGGTACTAACATAGAAATTAGATATACTTATTATAGATTAGCTCTTGCTGCCTTCATCACTCTATGCTTGGCTATCTGTTATTACTCATCAGCCTTGTAGCTGTAGAAACTTCCTTAAACTACTTCTATAATATATATTCAAAAGTACTTCTGATGCTTGAGACTATTTTCTAGAACAACTTCCTTGATCTGTATCTTTATTGAAAAAAAGGGATGCTCGCTCAAGTCCCTTGTGTGTTTATAATGAGTACTTAAGTATAGTTTATGCAATTTTTCTTATGATCCTGCTTATATAGCAGTAGCCAAATATAATGATTTTATTCGCAATCCTCTAAAACATACCATACAAGATCTCATGAGGTTCCTACCTTTAGAAGTTGTCATCTTTTTCATTTTTATTGTGTTAGTTATATTACCCTTGGAGTTGGAATTTGCAAAGAGGTGGTTATGGTATCTACTAGACCTTTGATTGTAAAGGCTATTATTTGACCTCTATTTCAACATTAACAAGTATTGGGAAAGCAGTGAGCATGTTACTTACTCTACAAATCCTTCAATGACCATTTATCAAGGAGTGCTTGCCTCAGTAAGAATTGTAGTTCTCTCACACACCTTGCTAAAATTTGTTATATTTGGCTTGCATTTTTTACTGTAAAATTAAGTGATGTAGCTAAACACATTTGAAATAGAGCTTTTGGGTGTTCTAATGTTATGTATATATTGTATATAGTTATATTTATTACGGAGTCCAGAAAAAATGGAGAAATTTGATTTAAAGCGAGAGATGACTCAATCTTGAAAGGTGTCTTTAATCACAGCCCCCAAGCTCACACCCCACCCTTCCAACAGCACCAAATCAGCGTTGATGCGCACAGTGCCAGCAGCAGGGCACCTCCAACAGCCACAACCCACAGCAGCATCACTTCTAACCCCACCAGAGAAAGCATTCGTGTATTCCTTGTTGTTGTTGCTGTTCTTATTGCTTTTCTATTTCATTCTTGCATTATTGATCTAAGTTGAGTGTTACATGATCATTAGCACAGACTATATATATATATATATACACACACACACACACACACACACACACACACACATATATATATATATATGTATATATATATATATATGTGTGTGTGTATATATATCTATATATACATATATATATATACATATATATATATACATATATATATATGTGTGTGTGTGTGTGTGTGTATATATATATATATATATATATAATGCTAAGCACAAAGCTTCATAAAAACAGTAACGACTTTCTTAGACCATATAGGTAGCAGACAACTATAAAATTAATGCATATAACTCTGTTGCCCTTTTGGAGTTTTGGCACAATTGTGTCTGATTTATTCTCTGTTGCCCTTTTGGAATGTTGTCATATTCATGGGAAGAGTGGTAAGATTTCTATCATCCACCTTTTTTTATCCTTGTTAAATCTTGCTGTATGCTTGGTTTACTAATCAGGCCTCAGGCTTTAATTAGTTGCTTGTATGATCCGTAGACTGTAACCTGAAATAATTACCACTTACCAGATTTCTCCAAAGAGATTAACATTATGCATCTAGGTTCTTCAATTTATGCTTTTTTCTATCAGAGTGGTCTGAGAAGTGAGAACATTTAGCTGAGGGGATAAATTAAAATGTAACCTAAAGTGTTTACGTTACTCCGTAATTATGATAAGCAATAATTATGATAAGCGATAATCCTGTTGTTCCATGCTCTTTTATTCTACATTAGTGAGAATATGTTTGCTGAATAGGTCATTATATGCTTTTAAAATCAGATATTTTCATGTATATTTATGGCTGTAAAGTTGGTATCTTTGATTTTTTATTTAGTGTTTAATTCTTGAAAATCCAAGGCCTATCTTTTCACATGAATGAGACTAATGAGGAATTTGGAAAATACTTAGAAAAGAGGGACAGCTAGAAAAATGTGTAGTAATCTTTCATTTGTGAGTATAAACATAGGTTACAGCTTACTAGAGTATTGTTTCACGAGTTGCCCATGGTTTTCGTCATGCCAATATTTTAGTGTATCTTATTGAGATAGATCGTTAAACTTTGGTAGTTAATTGAGCTTTGGCTTACTAAAATGTGCTGTTGTGTAATATCCTGCAAACCTGCAGCCATATCAGGTTGTAAATTAGAAATAAAATTATTTATGTACAATATGCTATTTTGAGTTAAATTATAAACTTTACATGTTAATTCTAATGCAGCGCACATATACTTGGAGACCTGAGTTCGATGCTAAGGCTAGGAGAGAATTTGACAAAAAAGCTGGGGACCGACTTAGGGGCACATTGAACCAAGTTTACAAAATGTCTCTCCATAAGCAAGTTAGTTTCATGACTGACACTGTTCGAGCTGAATTCATAAATAAGCGTAAGCATCCTGATTTTGTAAAACGTTCTAACCAAGCAAGAGATAATTGGTTATCTGGCCAAACATTAGAGAAGTTTGACCCTGGCCATCGCCAAGGTAGCGTATCTACTCCTCAAGTGGTTAAAAAAATGGTAAGTGTATGATTTTAGCAGCAAACTTATGATTTTTAATATTAAGATAGAAGCAAGTAGCAACTTTTTAGCCACTAATATAGATGACTATAACCGGTCTTTATTACAATTGCTCTGTATCCTATGTCCCCCTATTTTTTGTTGTTTTTCCTTAAGTGCTAACAACTTCTAATACAAGGCAAAGAAAAAGGATGGAATTTTACCAACTGCTGCTGAAGTCTATGAGAGCACTCATTCTGTTTGTGTGGGTAATGATGAAGTTGAATTGATGGGTGACAAGTCTAAAAAAGTCACTGTATGAGTATACTTCTATATTTTTCTAAGATTACAAAAAAATATATGGTAGTTAATGTTTGGAGATATTATGGATTGTTTATTTGTTTGTGTGATTGAGTTGGAGGATAAGAATGATTTGTCGGCATAAATCATATGATTAATGTGGTATGGCATAATGTGAAATGAAACAGGTTTATTTTGAAGCCATGCCCTATAGGAGGGAATTCTTCAATTTACAAAGAAGACTCTGTCGAAATTTTTACTAATAACTGCTTTCATAAATTATTTTGCTATAAGTGTTGCATCTTTTATTTTAAAAAAACAACTATAATAAAAATAGGGACTTGTTATTCATCGCCCGCAAATCTCTACATAAAGCCCACATTTTATAATTTTTTGACAAATTTGCCCTTTTTATAATTTTAACCGAAGATAAATTTTTCGCACTAAAAAAATGTGGAGCAGCACCGGATCGCCGAGGATCACCGGAGAATCGCCGTCGTCATCAGAAAACGAGGTTCGTAACGCATCGTAAGGACGAAATGGTGGCTGGCGCCTAGCCAAAAGGCCATGCCGTGGTTGTGGCGCCTAGCCAGGACGCCGCCACCGTGGTAACGGCGCCTGGTGGAGAAGCCTCGACCATGGTAGTAGCGCGTGGCCAGGACGCCGGAGCCACGGCCAGGGCGCCTGGCCAGGACGCCGCCACCATGGCGGCGGCGTCCTGACCAGGCGCCCCGGCCGTGGCTCCGGCGTCCTGACCAGGCGCCCAGGCCGTGGCTCCGGCGTCCTGGCCAGGCGCCACTAGGGGAATATATATTTTTTTTTTTTATTTTTTTTTTATTTTTTAATTTAATCCCCTTTTTTTTTTTTTGTTTTTTTTGTTTTGTTTTTGTTTTTTTTTATTTGTTTGTTTGTTTTTATTTTTGTTTGTTTTTCTTTTTTTTTTTTAATTTTTTAATTTAATCCCCTTTTTTTTTTTTTGGTTTTTTTGTTTTGTTTTTGTTTTTTTTTTTATTTGTTTGTTTGTTTTTATTTTTGCTTGTTTGTTTTGTTTTTGTTTTTTTTTATTTGTTTGTTTGTTTTTTTTTTGTTTGTTTGTTTTGTTTTTGTTTTTTTTTTTTGATTTGTTTGTTTGTTTTTTTTTTGTTTGGTTTTGTTTTGTTTTTGTTTTTTTTTTGATTTGTTTTGTTTTTTTTGTTTATTTGTTTTGATTTGTTTTTGATTTTTTTTTGCTTGTGGTGTTTTATTTTGTTTTGTTTTTTTTTTTTGGAATTTTTTTGTTTTTGTTTGCTTGTGTTGTTTTATTTCCTTTTAATTTTTTTTGGAGGGAATTAATTTTTTTTTTTTAATTAAGTTTTTTTAATGCATCTTTTATTTTGTGTTTGTTTTTGTTTTATTTTGTTTTATTTTGTTTTGTATTTGTTTATTTTTTTTTTATTATGGTTTTTTTTGTTTGTTTATTTATGTTTGATAAATTTGAAATGAAATGTGTGTTATTATTTTGTTTTTTAAATGTATTATGCGTTAAATATAAAAATGATATTTAGAAATTTAAAATTTAGAAATTGCGTTTGTGATAATTTTGTGTTAAGTGTATTAATTTAATCTTAATGTAATTATATTTATACGTTATATGTTATTGTTACAGGATTATGGTGGAGACGGAAATGATTACAGTGGGATTTTTGTACATGATGGCCTGTTCGAAGATGCTCAACAAGCGATTGATTGGGCAAAACAGGTTGCAATTAGATCAGACTTTTGTTTAGTAGTAGCAACTCATAAATCTCAACGGGATGGTAGAATGGATCGCATTTTGAGATGCGACCGTTATCGCAAAAGAGAAGAACGAGATTTCAGTAAAGCGATTCGGTTTGACTCAAAGCGGAAAGGTTGTGGGTGTCAGTTCCGAGTTAAGGTTCGACAACATCAAAGGCGTGACGGTTGGGAAGTGAAGGGTTACGGCAAATGGGGATATCACAACCATGAGCTGATAGCATACAAAGTGGGGCATCGGCAGTTAAGCGGCCTAAGTCCAGCTGCGAAACTAGTTGTAAAAGAAATGAGTGATGCTCAAGTGAAGCCCGCTAAAATATTAGCGTCTGTGTTAGAGAAATTCCCCGAAGACCAGCCAAACCGAAGACACATCTACAACGTCAGACAGAAATTGAGGTTTGAACGGTCAGAGGGAAGGAACCCTATACAGCAGCTTCTGCACCAGGCACAAGCACGTGGTTACCTTTACTGGTTTGAATCTGACGAAGACACATCGGAGGTAACTCATTTGTTCCTTGTCCATCCTGATTGTGCTGATATGATTTCGTCTTGGCCATCTGTGATTTTGATCGATTCAACGTACAAGACAAACAAGTACAAGTTCCCACTGGTTGAGATGGTTGGGATGGCTCCAACGAACCAGAACTTTCTGATTGGTTATGCAGTCATGAAGGATGAGACGGCTGCGAGTTACCGTTGGGTGTTGGAAAAGTTGAGAAACTACATCGGCCCAAATGTACAGCCATCGGCCATCGTAAGTGATTGTGAGGGAGGTCTTTTTGCCCCTATAGCGGAGCTGTTTCCGGAGTCGAGCCATTTACTGTGCACATGGCACATCAACAACTGCGTGAAAGTCAAAGCCTACAATCTTTTCAACAAGAATTTAGTAACAGCAGAGACATTGGTAAATGGTAAGTGGCGGAAGATCATGCAAGCTACCACAGAGGCAGAGTACGATCGAGCCTTGGAAAACTTCAAGGATGCGTACAAGTGGTGCCCGCCAATCGTAGACTATGTGATGCACCAGTGGGTACCTCAGAGGGAAAAGTTTGTCAAATATTGGACGAACCAAGTTCTTCATTTTGGGAACACTACGACATGCAGAGTCGAGAGCGCTCATAGAGCTTTGAAGGACTGGATTGATTCTTCCACGGCTGCTCTGGATACACTGTTCGAGAGAATAAACAAGGCTATTGATACTCAGAGGAACGGCATCAAGAACTATCTCGAGGACTCCAGACGACGACATGACATGTTGTATGGCCATTTCATATTTAAGATTCTCCACGGTCGTGTGTCACACCACTGTTTGGGGTTGATTCTGAGCGAGTATACCAGGATGAGGGAGTTGGGCGATGAAGTGGCTATTCGGTGCGGATGTGCTATATCAGTGACTCATGGATTACCTTGTGCATGCACCATTCACTGCGTAATTACGCAAGACAGGGCGTCGTTACATGTCGATCAGGTTCATCCATTCTGGCGGACGCTCGTTATCGGAGAGCATGCTGTTCCGCATACGGTTCACCGTGAACAGGAGGAGTTGGAGCAGTTTCAGTTGATGTTTGACCAAGTGTCCTCCAGTCACCCTTCGATCATTCGTAGTGCTACACACATACTTTATGACATGTTCAATACATCGTGTTTGGATACCGAAGAACCGGAAGGGGTCGAGCGACCTAGGGGTCGACAACCACGGCGGAACAAGAGTGCGTTTGAGTACATTCGCGGTCGTGGCCGTGGTCGTACATCCTCATCAAGTGGCAGCCAATCATCGTCGTCGGTGAATATGCCTGGCACCGGTTAGACATTCGACTTCAATTTCTTTTGTTGACTGTTTGATAGTTTACTGTTGACTTGTTTATTGTGTTTATTGATGTGTGTAACAGGGAGAATGGACATTGAACATTTTCCATATAAGGACAGGATCCCTAATATCATGATGCCATTCTTGGACGGGTGGAATGATGTCATTGCAGATGGTAACTGCGGATTTCGGGTTGTGGCGGATGTGTTTCAAATGGGTGAAGACAACTACGGTTTAGTGCGGCAGTTGATGTACAGTGAAATCGCATCAAACCGAGATGTGTATGGCCATGTGTACGGCGAGGACTTGGATAGGTCTCTGCAGCGTATCCGGTGGGGAGGGGGACCTTGCGATCAAAATCATTGGTTCGATGCGCCACTTGATCTCTTTGCCGTTGCAAACATCTACAAGTGTGCAGTCATGCATTTCGGCCTTGGTTTACATAGTCGAGCCTATTATCCATGTACAACGGTTCTGCCCTGGTGTTCGCGCGAGACCGTCACCAGACCGGTAAGGGACGTTGCTATTGGATTTCTTGGGCCGTCATACAGACATTTTATCCGATTAGACATGTCACCCGATTTTCCGGTCCCACATATCATACCGAAGTGGTATGAAATTCGTAGAGCAAGCGTGGAGGGTTGGGATGCTTTGTACCATGCTCGCGTGCAACAGTGGAACAATTTAATTGCCATGTAGTTTTTGTTGATGTACACCTACCTTTTACTATGAGGCCTTGTATTGTCAATACTATGTCATTTCTATGTGTTCATTTTTAAAAGATAATGTTTCATTTTAAAAACTAACAACAATAATTTCACAATATTACAAACTAAAAAGATAATATTGAATTTTAAAAACTAAGAACAATAATTTCAAATATTACAAACTAAAAAGATAATGTCTAATTTCAAATATCAGTAATCCCTCTGTGACGCCCATTGCCACTGCTCAAGGGTCCGTTCCAGATCGTCAATAACAGCTCTGCCTGATGCACTCGTCATGCAGTCCCTTTCCTCAAAAAGTCGGTGTCCCAACTGCATAATCTTGCCCATCCACTACACAAAACAAAAAACATGAAACGACGTATTATACATATATATATTAAAATAAGAGAACAACAAATAAAAGATGAGACGTACCGCATAAGAGGCAGTGGCAGGTGGTGATTAGGGGATTTTTATCCACCAATCATCGTCTGACAAGTGGACCAACCAGGTTCCGCCACGTGTCCTTCACGAAGGCCAATAGGAGCCTGCCACGTGTCAATCACAGATACGTCCTCTACGGACCAATCGAGGCACGCCACGTGTCCACCCATGCCAAATGGGAAAACCGGCCAACAAGGCCCAATCCTGTCTAGAGGCCCGGTCAGCCCTAGGTTTACCCTAAACCTAGAGAGTGGCACGCTTCTCAAGGCTATAAATACTTAATTAATCCTCATTAATTAAGCAGTCAAGCAATCAAGAGATCAAGAAATCAAGAGAAGAACAGAAACATTGCGGAACACTAATAACCGGCTAATCTCGCTAACGACGCAGATTACCAACATTAAACACTCTCACCTAGAGAGATCTTATTACTTTAATTTCCGTATTAATTACTCCTTAATCAGGTACTAACTTGACCGTTGGAGGCGGAGCTCTCAGGAGTCTCCGTTATTTTGCAGGTACAGGCGTCCGGTTCCAGTCTCGGAATTGTAACTCTCCCGCAGGACATCAGAAAACCCCGAAACATTTGGCGCCGTCTGTGGGGAGAGTACTTCAGAGATGGCATCCAAGTCTGTACCGACTCCTGAAGAGAGGCGTCCCCTAGACGACCCTCAAGTTCAGTCGGACCATGATACCGAAAGTGAATTTGAAGTGGAAACTCATACAGCTCCAGACGGGACCCTAAGGGCCCGACGTACCCGTCATACCGAAAGGAGGGAACGGGAGCATCTTCAAACAGGAAGCGAGCCAGCAGGCGCACCGCCTGCTCGGCAACAGCCGACTGATGGGTCTGCTCCCATCACAAGGAACGAACTCATGACCTTCATGAGGGACTTCAAGGGAGAAATTCAAGAGTTGATCAACAAAAAGCCGCCTGCTTCAGTCAAAGAGCAGTCGGCCAAAAAACCTTCCACTTCACTGAAGAGGAAGCCAGTTCAAGGGCGAGAGGCGACTCCTCATCCTAAATCCAAGAAGCGGGAGCCACTTGCTCTTGATTTCACAAAATTCCGTTATCCTACGGGAAATAGGAAACCGGTTCGTCATATTCAGGCGGACGGGTCAAAGCAAACGTTCACAGATTCTCGGCTACTGCTAGAGCAGAAGAAGAGTGACCGATTGTCAGAGTCGGCTTCTACTTCAAATTTTCAAGACAGTTTGCGAAATGCCTCGATGAGGCATACTCAGTCGTACCATGAGAGTCAGTCAGGCGGCACCTCCCGTCAGTCCGGCTTTCATAGTGCCCAGGCGGTACCAAACTTACCATTTGTGCCGCAACAACAGTATTTTATGCAGCCACCTCCATTTGGTGGACCTACAGCAAAAAACGTCCAACCTATGGACTGGCAGCTACGGCTGCTTAGACTTGGTGAACAGCCGTCGGCCTTCTCCAAGGAAATTACTGAAGCCGCTCAGCCGGCCAAAGTAAAAAATGTACTAGTAGGCGCCTATGACGGCACTACTAATCCAGAAGACCATCTGATGGCATTCACCAACCTGATGTACCTTCAAGGGTTGGATGATCCCACTTGGTGCAAGTGTTTCCCAGCGACTCTCAAGGGAATCGCACAGCAATGGTTCGGCAACCTGCCGACTGGTTGTGTAAACAGCTTCAGGACGCTTGCTTACTTATTTGCCTCCAACTTCGCCATGAACATCCCTGCGAAGAAAACGACCCTTGATTTGGGAACAATTCAGCAGGGCGAGAAGGAGGGGCTTCGTTCTTACATCAGGCGGTTCAACCTGATGAGAATACAGATTCAAGGGTTACCGGATGAGGTAGCTTATACTGACTTTTTTAGAGGTCTCAAAGACGGGTTCTGCAAACAACCGGAACCAAGACAAAATCTGTGCTTATCATGATGATGTTGGTCATCACACCAATGACTGCATCAGTCTCATGCGGTACCTAGACCGCTTGGCTGAGCAAGGTGATCTTGACACTTATGTTAAGAAATCTACGGGGAACACTTCCTCAAAAAAGCAGTCGGCCAAAAAGAATCAACAGGCCGACAGTTCCGATACAGATGATGCAGTCGTCTACACCATTGCAGGCGGCTTCTCAGGAGGCGGCCCCACTATTAGGGGCAACAAAGATAATATAAGGCGGTTAGATGTAAATTCCGTTCACCAAGAACGGCCGTCCAAATATACATTTCCTGAGATTGTCATCACTGAAGAGGATCTAGGAGGGGTAAGGGGGCCGCATGACGACCCTCTCGTTATTGAATGTAAAGTGGCCAACCAGAGAGTTGGTCGAATCCTCATAGATACCGGGAGCTCCTCGGATCTCATCAGCAGCAAATGTCTGTCAAAACTGAAATATCAGACGGACTGCATACATCCGGCCTCCCACCCTTTAATAGGGTTTGGAGGAGGAGTCGTCCACCCACTGGGACGAGTAGATTTGCCCATTCGCCTTGGCGAAAAAGGGGAAGGACGACACATGGTAGTCCGGTTCCTAGTAGTAGAGGAACTCTCGGCCTACAACATGATTCTGGGTCGACCAACCCTGAATAATTCCAAGGCTGTTATAATCCCGTCTCTTATGCTGCTTAAGTTTGAGAGGGATAATGGAACAGTCGGCTCCTTAAGGGGAGATCAGAGGATGGCCCGAGAGTGCTATCTCTCGGATGTCAAGCCCACTGTTATGGCCACTGGGTCAAGTGGAGAAAAAACAGACCTTGACAATGTCAAGGAGAGTGCGCCTGTTCAAGAAACAGGCGACAAAAAGAGAAAGGCGTCCCAGACAGAGTCCGCAAGAAAAGCAAGAAAATAGCAATCATTGGCAGAGGAGCGGCCGGATGAGTTCCGCCCTCAGCCGGCTGGTGAGCATGCGGACCTGATCTTAGACGACTCACGTCCTGACCGAACAGTCAAAGTTGGGACGACTGCTCTGAGAAACCTTGGTGACGACTTTCACAATCTATTGAAAGAATACAAGGACATCTTTGCATTTGAAGTCCATGAAATGCCAGGCATTAGTCCTGATCTGGCAGTACATAAACTCGCTGTGGATCCGAAAAAGAAACCGGTACGGCAAAAGAAGCGGAACCATGGCGAAGAAAGAAGTCAGGCGGCAGCCGCCGAAGTTAAAAAATTACTTGATGCAGGGTTCATTCGGCAATGTTACTTCCCAGACTGGGTTGCAAATGTGGTGCTTGTTAAAAAGCCGAATGGCACCTGGCGAATGTGTGTAGACTACACAGACTTAAACAAGGCATGCCCCAAAGACAGTTACCCTCTGCCTAAAATTGATAACCTGGTCGACTCAACAGCCGGCCATGCCTTGATGAGTTTTATGGACGCCTATTCTGGTTTCCATCAAATTCCTTTATGGAAGAAAGATCAGGAGAAGACGGCCTTCGTCACTGATCAGGGGTTATACTGTTACACGGTCATGCCGTTTGGTCTTAAGAATGCCCCGGCTACCTTCCAACGAATGATAAACACAGTGTTCTTTGATCAGATTGGGAGAAACGTCGAGGCATATATTGATGATATGATTGTCAAGACTAAACTTCAGAAAGATCATCTGACGGACCTCCGAGAAACTTTCGCCACACTCAGGCGGCACCATGTCATGCTCAATCCCAAGAAATGTGTATTTGGAGTTGAGTCTGGGAAATTTCTCGGATTCCTTATCAACCAGAGAGGAATAGAGGCGAACCCTGAGAAGGTACAGGCGGTCATTGACATGCAGTCGCCTCGTACCGTCCGAGAGGTTCAGAAGTTAACAGGTTGTCTGGCGGCCTTGGGGAGATTCCTAAGCCGATCAGGCGACAAATGCCTATACTTTTTCCAGGCAATTAAGAAAAAGGCAAGGTTTGAATGGGGGCCGGATGCTGAGGCCGCCTTCCAGAAATTGAAAGTTCACTTGCATTCCTTGCCGAGGCTGGTCAGCCCTTTGCCCAAAGAGGATCTCTACATGTACCTGGCCGTCTCTGATCATGCGTTAAGCGCTGTGCTCCTTGCTGAAAGGGACGGCTGTCAGCTCCCGGTCTACTTTGTCAGTCACGTACTGAAAAATGCCGAGTTGAGGTATCCCCTAGTGGAGAAATTTGGTCTTGCACTCTTCATGGCTGTTAAAAAATTGAAGCCCTACTTTTTGGCACATGCAGTCGTCGTGTATACCGACCAACCAATCAAGCGGCCCCTTACCATCATGGAGTCGTCAGGACGAATGATCAAATGGGCCATAGAAATACAGAGCCTCGAAGTTACTTTCGAGCCTAGAAAAGCAGTGAAGGGGCAAGCCTTTGCTGACTTTATTGTAGAGATGACTCGTCCTCCTGACTCTTAAGTTCCAGACCAAGTCTGGAAGGTATATGTGGACGGAAGCTCTACTTCAAATGGTTGTGGAGCAGGCGTCGTATGTCAATCTCCAGAGGGCGACAGGTTCGAGTATGCTCTACGCTTCAGTTTTCAGGCTTCAAACAATGAGGCAGAATATGAAGCTTTACTAGCCGGGATCCGCATGTGCAAGGCGGCAGGGGCAAGAAAAATAGACGCCTGTTCTGATTCACAATTGATAGTGAGTCAGTACAATGGCGAATACGAAGCAACCCATCCGGCCATGATCAAGTATTTACAGGCGGTCCGACAAGCAGTCGGCTCCCTTGAGGATTTCCATCTGATCCAAGTGCCGAGATCAGAAAACAACCAGGCAGATGCACTGTCAAAATTAGCATCATCCGCCTCCTCCGTTACTCCTCGAACTGTTTTTTGGGAAGTAATGGAGAAGAGAAGCATCGAGGAAAACCCTATTGGAATCCTAGACAGAAGCTCAACCTGGATGGATTCAATCAGGGCATATCTGACAAACGGTACACTGCCGGATGATCCTCAACAGGCGGCAGCACTGAAAAAACGAGCCTCCTGTTTTGAAATGATACAGGGAGAACTTCACAAGAGGGGGTACCTTCAACCCTTCTTAAAGTGTGTTACTCCTGAAAAGGGACGAGAGATACTAGATGATCTTCACTCTGGTTACTGTGCTTCTCATATAGGTGGTAGGATGCTTGCTCAAAGGGCAAGGCGGCAGGGTTACTTTTGGCCTACTTTGGAAGCAGATGCAATGGAGATGGTGAAAAAATGTGACAAGTGCCAAAGGTTTGGCAAATTAATTCACCGTCCGGCTACTGACCTCACTACCATTCACAGCCCACTACCGTTTGCTAAGTGGGGCATGGACATTCTGGGTCCATATACGCCTGCTACAGGCGGCAGAAGGTATATACTTGTTGCCGTTGACTACTTCACTAAATGGGTAGAGGCGGAGGCTGTAAAGGGAATCAAGACGAAAGATGTAATTTCATTCATTTGGAAAAACTTCATCACTCGGTTCGGGGTTCCCATGTCCATGGTTTTTGATAATGGTCCCCAATTTGAGACGCCTGTTCTCAAAAGCTGGTTGGGAGACCAAGGAATTGCACACTACTTTGCATCTGTCGGCCGTCCACAAGCAAACGGCCAGGTAGAAGCCTTTAATAAAATCATCTCAGACGGTCTCAAGAAAAAGATTAAACGAGCAGGCGGCCTATGGGCGGATGAACTACCACATGCTCTCTGGGCCATTAGGACGACTGAAAAAGGGGCGACTGGAGAAACTCCATTCCTCCTAACTTATGGTGCGGAAGCTGTTCTTCCAATAGAACACTACGAGCCGACTCTTCGAGTAATGCTATATGACGAAGAGGCAAACTGGGAAGCCATGCGCCTGGCATTAGACTCACTTCCTGAAAAGAGGGGCAATGCTGTTTTGCGCCATGAGATCTATCGCCTGAGAATGACTAGATCATACAACAAAAAAGTACACAGGCGTCCACTCAAAGTAGGGGACTTTGTACTTAGAAAAATGGAAGCAGTTGGTAGGGCTAATGAGTCTGGCAAACTAACTCCCAACTGGGAAGGACCCTACCGAATCTATGAGGAAGTTAGGGACGGTACCTACCGTCTGGAAACACCAGACGGACAACCGTTGCCTCGAACTTGGAATGTAGATAACCTTAAAAAATATTTCTTCTGAAAGATGTAAAGTAAAGAGCTACTTAATAAAGTTTGCACTTACTATTCAATTTTGTATTACGAGGGGCATGCCGTCTGTACCTTTACAGTCGGCTACTCTCCATTGAGTTTTTTCACTCTATCTTCAGAGGGGCATGCCGTCTGTACCTTTACAGTCGGCTACTCTCCATTAAGTTTTTCACTCTATCTTCAGAGGGGCATGCCGTCTGTTCCTTTACAGTCGGCTACTCTCCATTGAGTATTTTACTCACAATACTTAGCTAAAAAGATTAGGGCCTGGCCGACCCTGTGCCTAACAGGCGGCTACCCTTCTTTTACTTAGCACCTACGTTCACCAAGAACTTACCAAGGCCACCGGCCGAATGATCAGACCAGGCGCCAAGCCAACTGATCAAATCTACAAAACTAATACGACCTGTCCCAACATCATAGCAGGCGTCCGACGGCATCCCTCCGGATGAAATTCGTCGCAGAGAGCAGCTCCCTTTTGGGTGGAACATTGTTCTATAAACTAATTACACGGCACCTATACGACTGTCCCCAAGGGCAACCACGTAGCCGTTTTTGAGACAAGGATAACTCTATCACTAACCAAACCAGTGGTAGCAGTTGACATCTGAGTCAGATGACCGCCTGTATTACTTGGGATAAATGCAGGGGGTACCTATTGAGTTAATAGCCAACAAACATTGACGAATCAAGGGGTCTAGCCGGCCTACGCCGCCTGGTACCTCTACTACTCAATCTAGATTGTGACGAAGACTAAGTAACTCCTATGTTAACTTAATAGTCACTCAAACTTAGTATGGAGCCTAAAAGGTATGAGTCGTCCGCCTGTTTTTAATAAACAGGGGCTCTCAACCACTACTCTTGCTAGGTTAACAAATTACGAGTTAAAAGCCAACATTGGCAATAAAGGGAAACAACCGGTACCCGCCGCTTGTTATCTTACATAATTCCTTGGCGACTAGGTAATACTATTTACTTGGTCAAACCGATTGAATAAATAGTTCGAATACCGATTGACTAAATGGTCGACTGATCGTCTATCCTGGAAACAGACAACCAGTCGTCCAGGGGCATAGGCGGCGTACTTACTATTTGTACCTGTCTGCAACGTTCGGCCATACACAACAGTCGGTCTAGTGAACAATGGGATATTAGATATGGAATACTTAGACAAATTTGAATCAAAACAAAAAGTTGATTAAAAATAAGCCGGTCATTAAAGACCAGCAGAATATTCAAAGCCCCGGCCCCCTGGCCGGGTAAATACAAAGCAAACGGCACGCAGGCCGTGGAAAAAATACATTAAGCTTAAGAAGGGGGCAGTTCAGTATTAGCAGCTGCCGCCTGGTTAGCACTCTTCTTGCTGGACTCGGCTTCAGCTGCATCCTTTTTTGATGCCTTACCCCCAAGTGGCACAAGCGCCACAACCGGCTCTTCCTCCTCCTCCAACGTATCTACCAACGCCTCTTCTTCAGCAGCCGCCAGGATCTCTTGATTATATGTTTCCGAACACTGGCGGTACGTTCTTTCCCATGAGGCAAAGTCGGCACTGGGGAACAGGCGGCCCCAGGTCATGCGCTGGATTTGAGCGGAGTCTTCCACCATCTTCCGGACGAGCTCTTTCTTCTCTTGCTCGGCCTTTTCCGAGAGCTCTTGGGTAAGACTCTTCTCTTGGCTCACCAGGCGTTCTTTTACGTTGGCCAAAGATTTCTCCATGGCTTCGTAAGAGTGCATTTTTTGGCGAAGAGGTTTCAGCTCGGCCTTAAGATTTGTGACGGTCGCCTCCAGCTCGTCATTCTTCTTCTGGGCCGCCTCTAACTGAGCCCGAACAGCGGCGGTAGCCTGCGCCTGATAATAAAGAATATCAATGGTCAGTACTTCATTTTGGGCAATTTGAAACATTGCCTTATCACAGTTGGAGGCGGCCATAGCTTTTGCGGCCTTTACCTCTTTGTTTTTCCGATCAATCGGCTTGCGAAGGCTGTTGACTCGGAGCAGGGCCTAAGTACAAAAAAAAAAAAAACAGGCGTCAGTTTCCAAACAAAAAAGATAACAGGCGTCCTGGAACTCAAATACTCAAAAATATGCTAAGTATACCTCAGCAAGGACCCCTGAAATCCCATCAAGGTCAAGGGTGCCGGCACCCCTGACCGCCTCCCTTTCAGATGGAGGAACTACTTTGATCATGGACTTGGCTACCTCAACCAAGTCAAGCCCCTGAGGGCCGGCTGCATCAAGCGTAAGAAAAAAAAAGCAAGTTAGACCTAGTCAAGAAGGAAGCAAGTGTGAAAGTTTTTACAAGTGATTGTCCATACTTCTAGGCGGCCCCGCCGGGGTTTTAGAAGAAGTGGCCGGCTGCTTCTCAGCCGCCACTGTTTTCCTGGAAGACCCAGGAGAGCTTGCAAAAGTCGTCCTCCGGGTCTTGGGGTCCGGCTTTTGCGAGGAGGAAGCTCTTGGAGTGCCAGACTGAAAACAAAAAGAGTTAGTATATGCATAAGACAACTCCTAAAAGAGGAAGAGTTTTCGAAGCCTACCAAGGGTGCCCCCTTGTTGGGGGAGTCGGCATAAGACTGTTGCATGAGAGAGGCCCGCAACATGGCCGCCGCAGTCTTGGATGCTGTTATTTTACTCATGGCGTCAGCTGCAAAAAATAAAACAGCAAAGTTAGTAAAGATCCCAAGTAAACAAGGCGTGAAAAAAAAACAGAGTATTTGTCAGGCCGGCTACCTCTAGAGCACCGACTGCTGAGGCCACAGGCGGCCAAAAAGTACTCGTCATAGAGCCACTTGAAGCTCGGGACGCAGTTTAGGGGTACTTGCTCTCGTACCCTGAAGTAGGGTTCACCCTAGTCTCTACTTTGAAGAGTCCTTTGTCTAGGATCTCTCTTTTAGCCTTTGGGGGAACAGGCGGCATGCTGCGGCCGCCTGCGAGAAGAGGCGGATCCCTATTCCACTTGTTAAAACGTTGGTTCAGCTCCGTGTCTGAACCCTCAATGATAAGGAAGGTGTTCCGCCAATCCTTCCATTTGTTCGCTTTACCTCTCGTCATGAGGTAACCCCTATGGCTTGTTAATTGATACCAGCCGGTACCTCCCGACTTAGGGGTCCGGATGAGATAGTTCATATGGGCGAAAGCCTCAAAGCTTGGCTCCACCCCGTACATTTCGCACCCGGCCACATAGCCGAGTACGTTTACCCAAGAGTTGGGGGCTAACTGCCATAACCCCAAATCATACCCATCTAAAATCCGCTGAACAGCCGGATGTAATGGGAAGCGCAGTCCAGCTTTGATGGCCGCCACATAGCAGCCAAAGCAGCCGTCATCATAGCTGGTACCAGCCGGCCAGACGACAGTGTCTTCTGGATCCGGCACGAACAGTAAAAATTCCGGGCCCATTCTGTGGTTAGCAATAAAGCTCGCCACTTTGTCTTGCATGGTTGCGATCCGGCCCCGGGGTACCATGCAATAGTAGGGGGCGTTTTCCTCTCTGTAAGAGGCGGACGGCTCCGCCCAATTGTCCCCCTTCTCAACTGCATGAGAAAGTCTCGCCTCTTGTAGGCGGCTATGTCTTTCTTCTGAGCCTGGAGAACTGTGGCCAGAAGAGCTGGACTCGGACTCGTCCTCTGACGAGTCCGAAGAGGACGACTCCTCCCCTCTCCCAGAGGGGCCCGCCTCCTCTCCCTTAGAAGGAGCAGGAGGAAAATTAGACATGTCAACGGTAAGATGGGAAGGGACCACCTTGGCCCCTCTCTCAGAACTGTCGGCTTGGCAGCCGCCTCGTTTCAATTCTACATCTGGCGCCTGGTCAGATGTTTCACTAATGAGCACCCTTTGGGAGGAGCCGTCTGAGTTTGATATCATAGCAGTCTTTTTTGTTCTGGCCATCACGTTCTGCATAGACACAGATACAGTCGGACTTTGTATAAAGGGCAAAGATGGGTCCAGAAAAGGGCAGGCGGCACTCCTAATCCTAGATTCAGCCGTCCCCGGTGACCGGCTGATCACTAACTTAGGTCGTGTCGTGTGCTTCCGTGGTGCCATTTCAAAAAATAAAAAGAAAATTAAGAGTAAGAGAACTGAGTTACCTGAACGAGTGACGGTTGATGAAGTTCTGGAAGTCCGGTGTAGTCGGCTTGTCAGAACAGGCGGTAGGCAGAAAAGGTCCGAAATGTCAGAGCAAGTTCAGGGGTCCGAATGTTCTCGCAAAGTTCTCAAATGTGAAAATGACCGAAGTCAGCACTTCCTTTTATAGGCAAAGTGAGAAGGCGAAGGGTCGCTTCCAAATTCGAAATTTAGGCGGGAAAATCTCTCGGCCGTTTGCAAGGTGACACCTGTAGCAGGCCGTCGCCTGTCACCATGCGACACCTGTCACAGGCGACACGTGACCAGTCACGTGCCACCTGTGAGGGGCAAATGATTAGGGGATTTTTATCCACCAATCACCGTCTGACAAGTGGACCAACCAGGTTCCGCCACGTGTCCTTCACGAAGGCCAATAGGAGCCTGCCACGTGTCAATCACAGATACGTCCTCTACGGACCAATCGAGGCACGCCACGTGTCCACCCATGCCAAATGGGAAAACCGGCCAACAAGGCCCAATCCTGTCTAGAGGCCCGGTCAGCCCTAGGTTTACCCTAAACCTAGAGAGTGGCACACTTCTCAAGGCTATAAATACTTAATTAATCCTCATTAATTAAGCAGTCAAGCAATCAAGAGATCAAGAAATCAAGAGAAGAACAGAAACATTGCGGAACACTAATAACCGGCTAATCTCGCTAACGACGCAGATTACCAACATTAAACACTCTCACCTAGAGAGATCTTATTACTTTAATTTCCGTATTAATTACTCCTTAATCAGGTACTAACTTGACCGTTGGAGGCGGAGCTCTCAGGAGTCTCCGTTATTTTGCAGGTACAGGCGTCCGGTTCCAGTCTCGGAATTGTAACTCTCCCGCAGGACATCAGAAAACCCCGAAACAGGTGGCACATCGTCATCATCTGCGTCGTCGATGTCTTTGATCAACCTCGGGTGCGAGTGCCGGATGTACCATTCCATGTAGTGCTGGTCACACATGGCAGTCACCCCACTTGGCGGCCGCTGCAGCTCCGCCGTCCATAGGCGGGCAACCATCGGAAACTGCTCCCACATGGATATCATGTTTGCCGGCCATTGGACGACGTACTCCTTCGACGACGCAGATCGTACCGCCTTACTGGGCCATGCCGGTGGAGGTGGGACAACTTGGACAAATCCAAGCTGGCGAAGACAGCGCTGCGGCATGTACGCCTCTACGATCTCGCGATACTGAATCAGTCCGGTGTAGAGGGTCCTGGGTACCCTATTACTAGGGTTCTGGCCGAAAGGCATCCAGTTCACCTACACATTATTTAAAATCAGTAACAGTCATAAAATAAAGCATCAGATTGTAAAAGTAGAAATAATTTAATCACTGTACCTCTAAGGGGGACATCCTGTCAAGCGATAACCGTATGGAGCGCAGGCGGTCAACGGACTTCTTCTCGACACGCGGACTCCACGCACAGGCACGTGGCTGGCCATCACCAATGGGAACCGGGTCGCGGTGTGGTCGAAACGCAGGAAAATACTCGTATATCCAGGTCTGTAACAACGTCAGACATCCAGTGATACCTGCTGCATCAGCCCGGCTCGAGAATCCTAACTGGCGATACTGATACGCCAGCGTAGCCGACCCCTAAGAAAACTGGCCTACTCTGTCGGGCTCACACGCGTCAACTATGTCGCGTGGCCTGAGCTTGTTCCCGCTCTTATCCGGAAACAAGGTACACCCGAGAAGAAGAAAAACATATGCAGCCAGCTGTGTGTCCTGCGTCCTACGTGCCGTAGGGTGCAAACATCGCTGCAAGACGGCTGCGATCTTAACGCCGCCGTGATCCCACACACCAAGTGCCGATGTGTACAGCGCAGCCCTATCCACCGCCAACAGCTCCGCTAGTAAATCTGCCTGATCCGCATCAGTGACGACAGATGCTCGGTTTCCCTCCACGGGAATCCCAAGGATGGCCTCGACGTCATGCAACATGATCGTCATCTCACCGAACGGAAGGTGGAACGAGTTCGTATCCGGCTGCCATCGCTCAACGAAAGCCGTGATCAGCGTCCAGTCAATCCTGTCGTGCATGGTGGCAGGAAGGTGACTCACTCTAGTGCCCCTCAATCGCCCGACCATCTCGCTCTCCTCCGGCCAAGCATCAGCCCAGCTACACAAAAACCTACAAGTCTTTTCCCGGGTTTGGCATTTCAAAATGCCTGTATCCAAAGCCCTCTCCTGGTCCTCCCAAATACGGGTAGCGATGTGTCCTAAAAAGCTAGGAATCACACTCCCGTCTATAGGTCCCCCGGCCACCTCACCCCTCACCATCCAAGAATCATTAACGGCCCTCGACCGTTTTCTGCTACCCGCAGACACAGTGGACGCAGATGATGTGCCAGATCTACTAACAAACCTACCATCTCGACCCTTACGCACATCTACCCTATGCGTCTCATACGTATCATCAAGCCTCTGACTGAATGGACCGTAATCATCATATGGTCCACTCTGATCGTCGACATCCTCATCTGCATCATCCTCGTCCTCGACCTCCTCCTCCTCGACCTCCTCCTCCTCCTCCTCCTCATCATCATCATCATCTTGATCGTCCGCAGAACAGTGCACCCGTTCTCTGCGGGCCGAGGCCGAAATACCACGGGATCTAACGTGTCTGGGCCCCGAGCTCTCCATTGAGTAGATCGTACTCCTCACGACGTCAATACTCTTCCCCGCACCAGGTCCAAATTGCGATGCCTAACTCCAAGTAAATAACGAAACATAATAACGAAAACAAATTAAAAAAAGTCGAAAATAAACACAAAAGCAAATAAACAAGTCACGGAAATAAAATTATAAACATAAAAAATATAAATATATACAAGACAATATACATATAAACATAAGAAATATAAACATAAACATATACCAAAAACAAAAAATATAAACTACAAACAAAAAAAAAACAAACATAAACAAAAACAAAAACAAAAAATATTACCAAAAACAAAAAATATAAATACAAAAAAGGACGAAAATAAACACAAAAGCAAATAAACAAGTAACGGAAATAAAATTATAAACATAAAAAATAAAAATATAAACAACACAATATAAATAAAAACATAAAAAATATAAATATAAACATAAAAAAATATAAATATGAACAAAACAATATACCAAAAACAAAATATATAACCAAAAACAAAAAATATAAACAACAAACTAAAAAATGAAAAACATAAACAAAAACAAAAAATCAAAAATGCAAAGAAAAAACCAAAAACAAAAAACTAACAAAACTTAAAAAATTTAAAATTGCAAAAACTTAAAAAAAGAAGAACATCAAAATTTTAAAGAAAATTTATATAAAAAAAGGGAACTTATAATTTTTTTACATACAAAAATATAATTCAAAAAAAAAAAAAATACATAGGAACATAAAATTAAAAATTAAAACCAGAAAACAATTTTTTTTTTAAAAAAAAAAATAGAACATAAAATTAAAACAAATAAAAAAAACAAAATTTAAAAAAAAAAGATAAAAAAAAAAGGGAACGTACAATTTAAAAAAAAGAAAAACAAATTTTTAAAAAAAAATAAAAAAAAAAATTCGAAAAAAAAAATTTAAAATTAAAAAAAAACAAAAAAAAAATTTAAAAAAAAAAAAGAGAAGGAGGCGCCTAGGCAAGACGCCCGTACGGTGGTGGCGGCGCCTAGCCCAGACGCCACTACCACGGCCGTGGCGCCTAGCCTATGCGCCGCCGCCGTGGTAGTGGCGTCTGGGCTAGGCGCCGCCACCACCGTATGGGCGTCTTGCCTAGGCGCTTCCTCCGTGGTGGTGGCGTCTCGCCTTGGCGCCCCACCGTCGCCGGAGGTTTTTTTTTAAAAAAAAAATTACAAAAATTTAAAAAATTACCTTCTGGCCGGCAAACCGCCTTCCGCCCACCGCCGGTGCCGCCACTTCCTTGCCGGGCCGCCTCGACATAGCTCTGGAAATAATTTAGAGAGAGAAAGTGGAAGTAGAGAGTAGAGAGAGAAATTGTGTTTTTTAGTTTGAGGGCAAAAGTGTCATTTCACTCTTATTTTGTGGGCTTTATGTAGGAATTTGCGGGCGATGTTTAACAGTTCACTAAAAATACCCCTGATCCTCTGTTCCCCAATAGTTTATTTAAGTTTTAACATTTGAGATCATAGTTACTAATACATATCTTTATGCAGGGAGAATATATGTAAAAACTTGAGGAATATAAGAACAAAGGAATTGAGATAAACCCCGACAAAGTCTACTTGGAGGTTGTAAGTGGGCAAACGAAAGGAAAAGTCTACGGTTTAAAGAGTGCTTCACAAATGTATTACAAGAGCGATCCTACTTCTCAATCTACTGCATCATCTTCCACTCCTTCCATGATTTCTCAATTAAGTTCTCAAGTTGAAGAACTAAAGAAGCTGGCGGAAGAAAACCATAACAAGGTAGAAGAAAGCCAAAAAATAGCGGCAGAGAGCTTAAAATGTGCTAAGGAATTCGTTGAAAATCATGAGATCGAAAAAGCTACATGGAAGAAGGAAAAATTAGCTATGCAAAAAACATTTCAAGAAATGGCATCACTTGTAAAACAAGTTTACCGTCCTTATAAGCCTCCTACGCCTGCAGTCACCCGCTCTCATGACACAACTAAGTGATTTTTATTTTTTTGGTGGTATATTTTATGAACAATTGGTCTTTTACATTGTCATTAGTTCTTATTTGAAGTAGGTTTTTTTATATAGGAGGTGACTTTTGGAACAATTAGTCATATGAGTTAAATATTGTTTTTTAATACATTGATACACAATTGATTGATATTTTGGATATTTGAATAAAATTAACATTTTGGTTATTTGAATTTATGCGTGGGTACCTTTTTTGTTTTGTGATTAATATTGGTCGTTGCTTAATTATGGTCCCAAATATTGATAGTTAGTCGCAAATATTTAGCGACTGCAAATTTGGTTTAGAGACTAATTGGTTAGTTGCAAAATCATTAGTCACAGTAGTCGCTAATCTGTCACAAATAATTAGTTTTGTAGTCGCAAAAATTTGGTCTCGTATGTAGTTGCTAATCCATCACAAAAAACATTAGTCTCAATAGTAGTAAATCCGTCACAATAAAACTAGTCTTCGTAGTCGCAAAAGTTTAGTCCCGTAGTCGCAAAAATTTGGTCTTGCAGTCGCTAATCCGTCGCAAAAGTAGTCTTAAAACATTGATCTCTGTAGTTGCTAATCCGTCGCAAATAAATTACGACGGACAATAATTTAGTTGCTAAAGTTTGAAATTTAGTCGCTAAATGATAGTTGCAAAGGCGTTGCAAATCTGTCACTAAATTTGTGACTGTTCAAAAATTAGTCGCAAATATTGATTTGCGACGAGGTCTTTGGCAACGAACCAAAGTAGTTACAAATCTGTCGCAAATCCATTTTTGCGACGGATTTGCGACTACTTTGGCCGTCGCTAATTACCCTTTTTCTTGTAGTGGGGTGTGGGGGAAGGCATCAAGGACTCATGGGAAGGTTTGAAAAGCTTTTGTTGGGTAATTTTGTTGTTAAGCGTCAGGTTTTCTACCTTCATTATGGGTCTAGTTTGTTGTTGTGTGGTATGGATTTTGATGATGATGATGATGATGATGATGTTCTTAATGATGGTTTTGGTATTTAGTTTTGTCCATGGGCCAAGTTTGTAGCCTTTTGATTTTCTTCCCCGTTCTACTAACTCTTTTTCTTTGTCTAGTGTTTTCTTTTGTTTTCTTTTCTCTCTCTTTTGTAGCTTTGAAGACCGATGGAAGCAACTTTTGAAGCTTTGGAGCCTTGGTAAATGGTTTGGTTGCTCTATCTTTCTTTATGAGACATTTGGGTGAGATCTTTCCTTTTCCCTCTTTCCTTTTTCTTTGAGTGCTTAGTTTAGGTTTAGTTTAGGAAGAGTTGAATGGTTCGAGGTTGATTGATTTTTTTTCTAAGGAACCTGGGATTATTGATGTTGTTATCAACGATCACTTGTATGACGATTAGGACTTATTTGATTTACATGCCTTGATTATGAACCTTTTTAATTTCTTCCTCTTTCTTGTGTGTTTTTCTTGTTTCCTTTTGTGTAACAAACATGACTATGACAAGTTGAAATATTTTTGATGTGGATTTGCTCATTCATTTGGATTTGAGGATTTGTGTGCCGTTTTGATGACATGTCTTTGAATGCTTACCTTCCTAGTTAATGAGGGTTTACATGAATTGAGAGTGCTTAGGGTTGAAATAGACACAATATAAGCTAAGGTAGCCCGGTTTAGAACTCTTGAGGACGTTTGAACCCCTAGTTCACGGGAAAGTGGTAAGATGGTGTTGCTCTCTATAGTGAATAGGATTCCCCTAGTTGGTATTTGCTTGTTTCTTATCCCGAGTGAGCGTCACTTGTTCTAGCCTTCATCATTCTTGTGAGCGGCGCTTTGGATCCTTAGCTATGCATATCTTAACCCTTGTGTTGGTATCTAGCTCCCGAGATCGTGACCAAACACCATTAAAGGAGGAAGAGGGCATTTCTTCCCATTTTTCTTTGTTTTCTTTGTATTTTGTTACAAATCTGGTTTTCATTTTTACATCCACCCACTTGCTAACCAATTTGGGCCTTATTCCCTTTCTTAATCTATCCATATTGCAAACCTATCGGCCTATGTTCTACCAACCCTTGTAGTTAGTGAAGTATTGGCTTGAGAGGTTCGAGTTTGAGAGTGTTGGTTTTGGGGCAAGAATGTTGCGAATATTGGTTCAAGTGAGATTTTGGAAGTTGTTCATGAAACAAAATATGTGCAAAAAGTTTGTGAAGAAGGATGCAACGTATGAAAACCAAAAAAAAACAAAAAAATTAAAAAAAGAAGAAGGAAAAAAAGGTGAAAGAAATGAAAAAAAAAATGATGAGAGAAATGAAGTAATGTTGTGAAATTTGTATTGAAGGTTGTAATTTGAATTTAGGTTCAATTCTTAGGTTGTTCTTGAGAGATGGCCACTCTTTTTCTTCACTTAGGATTTGCCACCAAAATTTTCAAATTGATCCCCAACCTTTACCCCTAGCCATGACATTACAACCCGAGTTAAGACCCTTGGACTTGGAGGAGTGCGGTCAAAGAACGGTGGAGGGAGATGGATTTCAACCCTATGGAGAGAGTGTGCATAGTTGATATGTCGGGATAACCTCATTGTTCCACATAGAAATATCTTTTCCGATTCCCTCGAGGAATCATAAGGAGCTAACTAGGGGATGAATGGAAACTAGTGGAGAGAACGTGGACCGTCTTGGTTGGGGCTAGGGCGGAGGATGAAATCATTAGTTCTCTATGCTTAGCTTAGGTTTGTCTCCTTCAACCATGAGCATCTTGGAACGTGTTTTCCCTCTTGACTTGAGAAAGGTAAGTATTATTTGATGCATGACCCTACATTTAAATCTAATTGGAGCATTTCACACCTTGAGGTTTGATCGGTTTTCTTAAATCCTTGTCATGTCATGTTTGTTGTGTTTGTTCTTTGTTTTAGTTCTCCTTGCTTGAGAACAAGCAAGAGGTAAGTGTGGGGGATTTTGATGAGTGGCATTTATGCCACTTTTCTACCCCTTTTCTGTTAGGATTCTCCCCTCATTTGCACTTGCTTGAGCCTCTTTAAGCGTTTTTACCTTAGTTTTGCTTTTTCCTTTCTTTACTCGTGTTTCCTTTCTTTTCCCCTTTTGTTGGTTCTTCATTATTTTGTAGGTTTTTGGCCCTTTCGGATGAACCCTTGCATGCAAGATGAGCCATGGAAAGGAAATTTGATGCTCAAGGAAGGCACTATAGCAAGGAGCAGAGTCGCGGGCACAAAGCTTTAGGCTGCGGGCGCAGGTCCTGGTAAATGCAATCAGCCCAACATTCTGTAGGTGTCGCGGCGCGCCTCGGGAGACGGCTCTCCTATATGGCCCGCGGGCGCGGCTCTTCGAGGCTTTTCTTCCCCTGTTATCTTGCCGCGACCTCTCTTCAGCCGGAGACGACATCTCCTTTCTTTGGCCGCGGGCGCGGGTTGCTTGGTTAAGCAACTCCGTACCCAGGCTGGAGAGGGCGCGGCTGCTTACTAGAGGGCTCTCCTAGGCGTTTTATTTCCGTCTTTTATGATGCATATATATAGGCCCCTATTTCAAGCTTGTATTATCATCTGTCTTATCAACATTTTAGCTTAATCTAGAGAGAGAAACACTATTAGTCTTCATTGGTAGAGAGAGAAAGTGTGGTTTCTTCATTGATGAACTTGGATTTTGAAGAAGGAGTTTGTTCAATCCTTTGTAGACCTTCATCTTCAATTAATGAGAAATCTTTTACTCTTTCTCTTTACCTTTGTTATTGATTTTGCTTATTTGCTTTGATTTTCCTCCTTTGCTTATTGATCATGTTGATGCTTATTGATTTGATGATTGATATTGTCTTCAATATGATTTGTGAGTAGTCACCTAGCCAAGGGTGTGGGGATGGTGTAGTTGCTAGTTGTTCATGCTTATAATGTTGGGGTTATGTTAATGGTGATTAAAGTCTTTGCATGCTTGATATTCTTTGATCTTCTTGCAAGTGCACATTGTTAGTTGATTAAAGGTGAATCTTTGCTAACAAGGAACGGAAGTTGACTTAGTTGAGATTCATTACTATCGATAGTTCTTCGATTGCACCTTCTAATATATGGTTCTAGTGTGGAAACATAGAGGCTATGTTAAGAGAAACTGATTAACCCCGCAAGGCGGTTAGATTGGGCCTTAATTCGATATTCATGCATGTTTAGTTTACCATTGATTTTCTACTGTGTTATTGCATGATCAAGCTGCATCTACATCTACCCATTTCCCTTGGTGCTTAGTTATATTGATTTTAATCCATTTAGTTCTTAGTTTGATCTCTTAGTTATTCACACTTCTTGTTCCGAGATAGCTTAGACTCTAAGTAATGAATGCGGTGTTTATGCATTTCTCTCTGTGGTTCGACCCTCTACTTGCCCTATACTGGTAATAGGTTGAGTCGAGTGTTATAAATTGTATTTGACTTAGGTGTAGTTGTTTGACGACACAATTATTCCTTTATCAGTTAATAAGGCCACGTGTCACCACAGGATTGGTCCACGTACTTGAGGTATTTTTTACCCTAAACATTTGCCCCTCAGAAGGGGTGGCTCCTCCTAATTGGGTCGCCTCCTCTTATCTTGGTCATTCGAGTACCTTAGGCATATCTTGAGCATTTAAAGTTACTGGTAGGGTTCGGAAAGGATTGTCCGTCCGCCTTTTTAGGCTAAGCACTTTGTTCGAATAGCCTAACGCCTTTTAGGAGCTTAGCCAGGTTGTTAGTCGAACAAAATGGGCTGAATGACCTTCAATTAGGCTGGGTGATTTGATTAACTTCTATGACGTCTTCAAGGAACTGACAGATAGGCCGAATGGCTTTTTCGTTGGCAACCAACTATTTTCCATTTTTCTAAGAAAGTTGTTCAACATTTGAGCCAAATGCAGAGTTTGAGGGGTATTTATGACACCCGTTCGAATTCCGTCATAAATTTCTTGGCATCTACCCAGATTTCGTTAAAGGGGGTTTTTAATCGTTTGACTTCTAGGTTAAAATTCTTTGAATGTAAACCGTTTGATATCCTTTAGGTAGGAATGGCATTTTATCCATTTTACCCCCTAAGTTTTACCTATAAATAGCTAGGGTTTGACCTTCATTTTTTACATTAGAAAGTAATCTTTGCGTTAAATCTTCGAGAGCTCCACCATGTACTTTGACTTTTCCGGCAAGCTATTGAGTTTTCCAGCAAGTAGTTGAGTTTCCCAGTTAACTTTTCTTCCAAGCAATTCCAAATCTTTCAACCTTCTACTCGGACGAAGGTAATCGAATGCGCTTCCTTTCTTCTTTGATTTTCTTTTTATTTTTTGCTTAATTTTTTCAAACATCCTGGATCAACACTAGACCTCGTCCATTTCTCCTCAAAAGGCCGTCTGCTTTCCTGGGACTGAGGAATCTAGAGTGGACGAGGACGAGTCCTCGTCTTTATGGAGTGGTTCCATTTCTAGTGCATACCAACTCACCCCCACCTATTCTTCAGTGTCTTTGCAGCCGAACATGGCGCGTACGGGGAAAACACAAAACCTTCATGCTGCCAGAAATCAAGACGGAAGCTTAGTTCAACCCTTAGCCTCTTATGATTCGAACAACACGGACGCGGAGACCACCACCTCAAACACAAACACAAATACCACCACTACTATTGACGGTAGTACGTGCTCGGTGGTCGAGGTGACAAGCTCTTTTGAGGAACTCCAGAATGAATTGGGCACCTCTACTTCTAGGAAGAGTCCGAATGTATCCCACGCTTTATTTGCTAACTCGACCCTAACGCGGGACGAGTTACCGACTTCTTTGCCCCGCTCTTCTTCTCGAACGACCGTAGGTCGATTTGACCAAAATCGGCCACGGGCTTTTGTAGTAGCTGCTACACAATCTGCCCAAAATAAGCCACATTCCTCTGTGGCCGCTCATGCACAATACCAAAATTAGCTAGGCTCATCTAGCGCGGCTGAGCGAAATATTCCTCCCCCCTTCTCTAAACATATCCGGTTGGCCAGACTTAGATCTGGAATTGTAATAGCTGAGCCATTGGACTCCCCCACCCCCCGCAACGTTCCATCTTGAAGTCACAGTTCTAGGGTCAGAAAGAAAGACAAAGGCAAGGCCCTCTTAGTGCCTGAGGAACCTAGATCAGCCGAGCTAAGGCAAAGCTCGGTTTGAGGGATTTCCGCCGAGGCGGATGAGTTGGTTAGGGTTCTGTCCACAGACTCTTTATTTCAGCAAGGGCCCAAGAACCTCAAGCGGCCGAACAATATCCCCTACGGCTGCATGATTGGGGACCTCAGGAATGGAAGGAGTTCCTCATGCTGGGGGAGGGCTTTCGAATAAGTCCTCCTCGGACCTCAGGGTCTGTTGCTGCCTCTGATGACTCTAGGGTTGTCCGTCGGAGCTTTAATGTGTATAGCGCGGCCTTAGAGGATAGCCTCCGCTTCCCCCTTCACCTATTCGTCCTAGAGCTGCTGGACAAATATCAAATTGCTATGGTCCAGCTTATGCCGAATAGCTAGGCCAAAAATTTTAGATACATGGTGACCTTCCTTAGGATGGGCTTCACCCCCAACTTCCCAGTCTTCTGCGCCATGCACAACATGGTGAAGCTCGTTGGATGTTGATTCGGACGGGTGGTCTGTCTTGAGAACCTGGCCGGAATACATGGTATGCCTGAACAAGCCGTCTAAATGGCGCGACAGAAAGAAGAGGTTGTACATCATCAAGACTTTTGCATCATGCATTACTAAATATATTTTTACTTGGAGAATTTTCTTAAATCCCATTTCTTTTTTGTAACAAAGCAAGCTATGTCTCAACTTGAACCGGCTTAGAAAGGAGATATGGACATGAACGAGTTAAACATGGAGCGCTATCGGCTCATGAGAGCTCAATACGAGGCGACAAAGGGGGTACGACCACTCTCTTTACTTCTTCCCCTTGCCGTAAATTTTCTCTCTCTTTTTTTTCTCTTTTTTTTTTTTTTTTTTTTTTTTGCGTCCAACCTGATATGCTATGAGTGACATTGCTTTTCATTTGAGTCGAACGTTACATACATTTCACTCCTGGCCAAATGAATTTGGATTGTATGTTCCTTCCTACAACCCTACTCGAATAGGACAAAAAATGACCTTTTGCCGAACGAGATTCTTTTCAAGCTTCTTTCCTTCAATGCTACTCGAACGGAGTTTTTCTAATTGAATCTATGTTGCTTTTTAAGTCAACTACCCCTAAGCCAGCTTCGCTTCAAAGGACGATGAGTCTTCCAAGTCTCGCAAGATTTCATCGTCCAAAACGTTGGCGGCCATGGAAAGGTCGCGGGTTGCGTCGGCGCTGAAGGAGTTATGTCTTCGTCGTGTGCAATTAATAGATGTATAAATGGATAAAATTAGGGAAATAATTAAGTTTGTACTTTTGGGTCGTCGTTTTGCCATAGCTAGAGGTACTAACGATCTTTGGACTAGTAAAATAGCCCAAATCCTAATTAGACGGATCCTATAAGGTCACACAATTGGGCTAGATCGAGCATAAGAGGACGAGGCCCATCATGGGCCTCATCACTCTAGGTGGCCAGCCATATGGAGGATTAGAAGTGGTTTTAGGCTTCGTGCCCTAGTCTAATTATGACTAGGTGCTTAGGTTTGCAAGCAAGCAATTGACTGAATAGTGTGATAAAACCCTAATTAGCAAACACGAAACCTAACCCTAGGTTTGATGTTCAATGGTAGCTGTCAGCCTGCTAAGTTGGTCTTCAGAGAGATTGTTTATAGGGTTGCAGTTAGGTGTTCTGAGTCTGACAGGAAATCCCTGTACTTTTGATGTTCTGGTTCTGAGTCTTTTGTTTGTTGCTGTTCTTGTCTTGTCTAGTCCTTGCTTCCAGAACCCTTCTAGATGGTGGCTGGAAGTTTGAGTCCAGTTTTAGTCCTTGGTTTTGTCTGGCACCCTTCCTAGAAGGTGGCTTGATAGTTTCTTGGATCTTTGGTGTTTGGTTGACCTTTTTGGGTCTTGTGGTGTTTGTTATTGGTTATAGCTTAGCTTGCTGTAAGTTGTAACTTTTTCTCTTTGGTAAAAAAATTCTTTATTTACCAAAAACAAAAAAAAAAAACACGAAACCCAACCCCTCTCATAGTCCCCTCTCTCAAGGCTCTCTCCTCCTCCTCATGCCAGTTGTGGTTCGTGGTGGTGTGGTGGTTCGTGCGGTGGTCGGTTGTCCGTAAGGTGGTGATCGCGGTTTTCCTTATTCACTCGACCAATCTAGTATTGGTGGACAGCTCGTTCGAATCTCATGGACTAAGCAGAGGAGCAACGCTTGGGGCTTATTCTCTCCCTAATTTTCCTGTCGAATAGGTTCTAGAATTCACGCATCAAAGGTATGATTATGTGTCTTGTTTGTTATGCATGTGATCTTGGGATTGGTAACTTGATTAAATATGATTCATATTATTTTTCGTTGCGTAGTACCTATAAACTCCTAAAGTGGTCTTGTGTGTCAAGGCAGTCAGCCACCGTGGCTAGCTTCGGCTAGCCAACCACGGTGGCCGACGGTGGTAGTTAGCGGTTATTCAAAAAAAAAAATTAAAAAATTGTTTTGAAAAATTATTTCAAGATAATTATGAATTATTTTGGGATAAAATTAAGTTTTGTTTTGGATAAGTTAAAATATTTTGAAAATATGATCTTTTATTATAAATATAAAATCGGTTTTATTTGGATAAAATCTTTTATTTTAGGATAAAATCAAATATTCAAAAAGTTGTTATATTTGATATTATCCATATTTAAAGTTGTTAAATGGGTAATTATTCTAATTAAAGTGGTTGATAAGATTAATTAGGATATTCTAAGAATATTTCCAAAAGGATAATAATTGATTTAAATAATGTGATTATCCCATAATTAGATTAGGATATAATTGATTTTAAAATTATTTGATTGTCTAGTAATTAGGATAGAATCTCCTAAATTTTTTAGGATAATCATGGAAGATTAAATATGATTTATCTTTCTAGATTAAAATATGATTTCATTCTATCTCATGACTAAATTAAATATATGATATTTTATAAACGGTTATGAATAATATATGATATTATCTAATTATGATTATAATATAAGATATTTTAGGAAATGCGTTGACTTTATTATGAACATTTGATGTTGTAGTTTAGACACGCATGTTGAAATGATTTATTATATGACACTTTTTATAATATATGATATTATGTTTCTATATATAGACTAGTATGGCCCATAGTTAATACGATCTGCGCATCGTAAAGTATTTTTGTAATCTAAATACGATATGCGTACCGTTATGTATTTTTTTAACTTTTATTTAAAGTAAATAGAATAGTTATTTAAATAGTGTTAGTTCAAAGAAGCCATGAAGTGAAGGCCCAAAGGAGCAAGGTGGATGGAGATCCATGATAATTCAAGTGGGAGCATTTTCATTTGTAGTTTTCTTAGGACTAAGGGGCCATACTATGTCATGCTTCATTTTATTGCATTAGTAGATTTATGCATGTTAGATTTTTATTTTTGTTGATTGATGATGCGCTAGAGTTCATTAAATAATCACAACATAATAAATCTAGGTCCCGATAATATTGAGGCACCTTTTCCAATTAAAAACCCGATGAAACCTTTGATATTTTATGATGGGTCATGCCTCAGTTGGGTGTCATATTATATCTTTGGGGAGTTGGGGTAAGATAACGTTCTACACTTTTAATTGGTTATACTCAACAAGGTTACCTAAAGGGTTAGAACCTTGAAGATAAGGGTAATAATTAAGCATGTGATGATTAATTATTCAACCAAGAGTTACAAGAGTTGTAATCAGTAAAGCTAAGAGTTTAATCACCTTGAAAATGTAATGGTTGATGGTAGGGCCTCAGTCCGGTCAATTATTGCACAAATAAAGGATCTTGAAATCACTTGAAATTCAATTGGGATCAAATTAATTATTGAATAAAGTGTTTTTAAAGTTACCAAATGAATGCATTTATAGTACTTTAATTTTAATTAAACATAATTATTAAACTTTGCCTTATTTTGACATTGATGGGTAGCCGTAATCACAATGGCAACAACGTTTATAATCTTCCACCATTCCTTGAGAAGGATAGGTTGACAGGGGATAACATTTCCAACTGGGAAAGAATGCTAAGGCTTGTTTTGAAATCTGAAGGTAGAGAGGATATCATTGACACCCCATTGCCAGGACCTCTACCAGAAAATCCAACTACGGCTGAGATTAAGAAGCACAAGGAAGCTCATGACAGAGCTATACCTATCACTTACTTAATGATTGCTACCATGGAGCCTAGTCTTCAAAAGAATTTTGAGGACCAGGATGCCTACTCAATCATGCAAGAACTCAAAGCTTTGTTTAAGAAACAAGTTAGAGTTGAAAGGTATGAGCTCCATCGTGAGATTCTAGATTGTAGGATGGAGAAGGGTGCCACATTTCATGATCATATTTTCAAAATGATCGGCCTAATTTAAAGTATGGAGAACCTAGGGCACCCATCTTGTGACGATTTGGCAACGGACATCATTCTCCATTCACTACCAGAAAGTTTCAACCAGTTTATCATGAATTTTAACATGACTGCCACTGCAAAGACTATGAATCAATTGCATGCAATGCTGGTTAGTGCTGAGAAACAAATCCCTAAGGAACCTAAGAAAGAAGTTCTTTTTGATTTTAAAGGGAAAGGGGTTCAAGAAGAAGGGGCAAAAGGCTAGTGCCAAGGCTCCTGAAAAGTCTAAGACGACTCCAAAGCCCAAGGCTGCAGGTGAAAGTGAATGCTTTCACTACAAGAAGAAGGGGCATTGGAAGCGAAATTGCCAGAATTACCTTGACTTCCTCAAGAAGAATGGAGCATCAACCTCAGGTATAATGTTATAAACATTTTCACTTTTACTAGGTATGTGATACCAAGTTGCAGTGCTTAACATTGAGATGTTGCGCACGAACTGCCAAAGAATTGAAACTAGCAAGGAAATGGAGCTTGAAGGTGCACTAGAAGTATTTGAGTGGCCAGAGATAGCTTCATAGTTTTAAATTTTGATTAGTTTATCATGATTTTAGAACAATTTCTAGTTTTGATGAGACAATATTTCAGTTTTGTTAGAATATTGATTTGCTTTACTTGGCTTGGACAAGTGTTGATCCATGATCAAGGTAATAATATTGTTTTCATTTTGCTAGACATGAGTTAATTTTGTTTTATAACATTGTTATAAGTAGATCACAAAAGTAAAATTTAGATGATTCAAAGTACACTTACTT